>NC_069504.1:668574657-668614657 GCF_027579735.1 Bombina bombina | reverse complement strand
GCTTTAGAGTACTCTCTTCTCCTGCACCAGGGAACTTCGAGTCCGCCTAGCCAGTTGTCAGTTGCCCTAGTGGAGGTAAGTCTTGCTTTTCGTTATAGACTGACACGCCTTCGTGTCCTTCTGTGGCATGTTTTTGCGGTGCTGGAGGATCTCGATCCTAATGGGTTGAGGGATCCTCGGTCTTCTGTTCCAGATGGCAAGCTGTGTTAGACATGGGGGGATGAAGTTAATCTCCTTGTCGTCTCCTATTTTCCTTCTTTTTGGCGTATCTTATTCCAGTTCTGAGCTTCGGAAGAATGGGGTCTCCGATTGGCTGGTTCTATTAGTGTGCCCATTCTTCTTGGGCGTTTACCTGCGGGTGCTGCCCTCCTTTCTTTGATCCGGTTAGGATGCATTTTATTTCTTTTTGAGAAGCTCATGTCTGTTATAATTTTTCCGTTATTAAATATTTCTTCCTGGAATTTGATACTAGCGATTTTGTGGTCACTTGGGCACTTCCGTGTAAGTTGCATGTTAAGGTGTTAGTACATTGTTATGTCTATAGTTCCTTTTGTCGATTCCTATTGGGTTTTGATTTTTCTGTGGCCTGGGTCAGTTCTGAGTGCCCTATGTAGCAGGCTGGTCCTGGTCGGTGCTATTTTCTGTTCCTTAAGGTCTATATCATCCATGTGGTGCCGGTATAGCTGGTTGTCCTCGTTGGGTGGTGAGTTGCTCACTCGGATGAGGAGTTCGTTATACTCTGGTCGAATAAAGCTTTTGCTTTTACTAAAGATTTCCGTGGAGAGGTACATCCATGAGTTTTCAAAACATTTTTGAGGCTCCGCCCCTTGCAGGGCTAAAACATGGTAGAGGAGGCCTTTTGTTCCTAGACGTCATGCTGGTTCTCGTTTTCTTCTTTTGGGTGGGGCATCAGAGGGATTGTACTTAGTCCTAATTGTACTGTTCCTGATTGTTGGCGGGGTTCCAGAAGCGGATCCTGCTAAAGATTACTCTGGGGGTTCCGGAAGTCCGTTGGCCTCGGAGCTAGGGTTCTACATTCCCAGGGGACTGGAGTTTTAGATAACTCCTTGGACACCTGGGGTACCAGATTTGGGCGATTTTTTTTTTTTTTTATTTATTTAAAAAAAAAATACAAATTATCTCCTCTATGGTATTCTTATTGGATGTATTTTTTGAGGCCTTGATGACGGTAACTCTTCCTTAAGTGGTCGAGCTGTCTTAGGCTTCTTTTTTCCCCTTCTTGGGGCTGGTTGGGGGGTCATCTGTTTGGGAAGTTCTGGGATTTACTGCCTTTTTCTACCTCCTACTGTTTCTAGTCTGCTCACATGGTTTTGGGGCTCTGGAGAAGAGTTTGTCTCTTTTTTTTTTACCTGGAGCTGCCCTTACTTAAGATGTCTCAGTTTTATCTGTCGCTCGACAGGAATTATGAGGTTTGTCCATCGTTAATTCCTTGAGCTGTGGGGGTTTCTGTGGATTTATATGCCTTTAATTGCCCATCACTGCTTTAGTGTTTTAAAAGGCTCTATTTGTGTTTTAATAACAGAGTAGTTTAATTTATAATTTTAAAATGAAGAGCAGGGTACATAAGTCTGCAGCATAAGAAGACACATACATTCCATAACTTGTTAACTCTCTCGGTCTTTGCTTTGATGACTGATCCGGTGCCGCAAATTCAGTAGTACTGTGTAATTGTATTGACAGTGTCTGTAATGCAATTACACAGTACTACTGAATCTGCGGCACCGGATCGGTCATCAAAGCAAAGACCGACTGTTGTGAATCAGATTACTTGTCAGCGGTCTAGTCTCAATATTTTATATGTTATCTGCTTGCCATAGCAGAGAACTTATAAAATATTGAAACCGCTGATAAGTAATCAGATTCAGCAGGCAGACCAACTTACAAAATGGATGCTCCTTCCACCTACAGCAGAGGAGTTCAAGAATTGTTCAACTCACAGTGTCACACTCTCCAGTCTCACATAACGATATGTTGTCTTTGCCCGCGCTATCTCAACTGAGCAATGAGGGCAATTTGTCACACTGAGGGCTCCAGGCTAAACAACCACCATTTGGTGCGCGGGAATAATTAACAAGTGTGCGGGGTCATTAAAATCAATGCGCGGCCGGGCGCATATGAGGGAACATTGCTGTGAGGTGTTATTCATTTAATTTTTTTTTTTTTATCAGTCACATTCGCTCCATAAGAAGCACAGACATTTCCCCTTACTTTTGAAGGGGAAAAAAGTGCGTCTTATGGAGCGAAAAATACGGTAATCATTGTATTAATTATTTACATGCTGCTTTGTGTGATTTTATTTCCTGGGCTCATAGGCTGTGTGTTTTTGGCTGGAACAAACAGGTTTCACTTTTAAGTTTCACTTTCATTTTTGAAAGCATTGCACAGCTCCTATATCTTGCTGTGCTTGTAATGACAGGGGAAGTCCTGTCTTGCATCTATGTTCATTTCCTCCATTCAGGCTGAGACTTCAATCTGAGGAGAGCATTTTCTCTGTTAACTGTCTGGGTCTAGGAGGGGGTGAGTGCCCCAGCCATTGGGAGTATAAAGGTGCTTTTTTCTGTAATAAAAAATGTTTTTATTTGTGTCCTTCTGTGGGTATAACCTGAGCTATGGAGGATTCTGACATGTTAGAAGGTACTCCTTCTGTACTAAATCATACCTGTTTATATTGTGAGAAGGCCGTGGTTTTCTGCCCACTCAATTATGTTCCACATGCCTTAACACCATTATAAAGTCTAAGAAGGGAGATAAGCCTTCTAAGGCTATTAGTCTCTCTGAGCCGTCTACCTCTCGGGACTCGGCATCCCGTGAGATTACTACCCTTGCTACATTCCCCGTAGCACATCTAATCCTCCATTCAGAGGGGGCCTTCTTCCTGCGGACTTTGCCGTGCAGTTAAAATGACGGTGTCTGCGGCCCTCAGTGCATTACCTCGCTCTAACGAATGGAAAGGTTAAACATAGCTCTCCCAACCCAGAATCATCTAAATATTTATCGGATTTGGCTATTATGTCCCAGTTATCCGATGATGAGTTAACCTCTGTAGCTTCAGAGGGTGATCTTTCTGGGTCGGAGTCCTTAGCGTCTAAGCCTCCTGCTGTGGAGGAACTGTCCTTTAGATTTAAAATTGAGCACTTGCGTTTTTTATTAAAGTCTGTCTACGTTAGAGGTTCCAGAGGCCGCGCTGCCTGAGGAACCTATGATACCTAAATTAGACAGAGTTTACAAAGACAGGAACGTTCCTTTGACTTTTCCTGTGCCATTTGAAATGGCGAATATTATTAAGAACAAATGGGGAAAGAACTGTATCTTCCTTTTCCCCCTTGTCTACTTTAAAAGGTTGTTCCTGGTCCCGGACTCTCAACTGTATTTGTGGGGCTCCATTCCTAAGGTGGATGGTGCTATCCCTACGCTTGCTAATGTACTACTATACCTCTTGAGGATAGTTTTTCGTTCAGAGAGCCGATGGATAAGAAAGTGGAAACCTTTCTGAGAAAGATGTTTCAACATACAGGATTTTTGTTTCAACCGGCGGCTGCAGTTGCCGGAGCAGCTACCTACTGGTGTGACGCTTTGTCGGAACTCCATTGAGGTGGAGTCTCCCCTCGAGGATATTCAAGACAGAATTAAAGCTCTGAGAATTGCTAATTCTTTTATCTGTGATGCAACATGCAAATTATTCTCCTAAATGCAAAGGCCTCTGGCTTTGCGGTCCTAGCCCGCCTGGCGCTCTGGTTGAATTCTTGGTCTGCGGATATGACTTCTAAGTCAAGACTCCTTTCTTTTCCCTTCAAGGGAAAGATTTTATTTGGTCCAGGCATTGACTCCATTATTTCTACGTTTATCGGAGGTAAGGGTGCCTTTCTACCGCAAGATAAGAAGAACAACTCTAAGGGACGACAATCTTCTAATTTTCATTCTGACAAATCCCAACGACGAGCAACTTAAGAGTACTTGGAAGCTGGCTCAGTCCTGGGATAAGTCCAAGCAGAATAGAAGCCCACTGAAAACAAATCGGCATGAAGGGATGGCCCCCTATTCGGGATCAGATCGTGTAGGGGGCAGACTGTCTCTTTTTTTTTCAGACGCTTGGTTCAGGGACGTACAGGATCCATGGGTCCTGGACTCTGTATCTCAGGGATACAAGATAGGCTTTCAAATCTCATCCACCCAGGGGCAGATTCCTACTGTCAAACTAGAAAAGAGGGATTTCTTTTCTAGGGTGCATTCGGGACCTATCCTCCTTAGGAGTTGTTGTCCCGGTGCTTATGAAAAAAGAGGTTTGGGGTTTTATTCAAACCTTTTTGTGGTCGCAAAGAAGGAGGGAACTTTCCGCCCAATTCTGGACCTAAAGTGCTTAAACAAGTTTCTCAGTGTCCCTTCCTTCAAGATGGAGACGAGAAGGTCCATCCTTCCTTTAGTGGTCATAAATTGGCCTTCCTGAACTATAGAGTTGAAGGACACTTACCGTCCTGTTCCAATCCACAGGGAACACTTTCAGTTCCTGAGGTTTGCGTTTGCCTAGCTACTGCTCCAACAATCTTTACAAAGGTTCTGGGGGCTCTTCTAGCCGCTTCCAGAACTTAGGGTATTGCAGTAGCCCCATACTTGGACGATATTCTAGTGCAAGCACCACCCTTTCGTCTTGCGGAAGAATACTCAGAGTCCCTTCTCAGTCTTCTTCGATCACATGGATGGAAGATAAACTTGGAAAATAGTTCTCTTATCCCAAGTACCAGGGTGGAATTCCTGGGTACTATAATAGACTCCATATCCATAAGGATATTTCTAACAGACCAGAAATGTTGCAAGCTAACTTCGGCATGTCTTGCCCTCCGGACCTCCTTGAGTCCCTCTGTGGCTCAGGTATGGAGGTGATTGGTCTCATGGTGTTGTGCATAGACATCATTCCATGGCGTCTCGTCTCAATACAAAGCTACCAAGGTACAGGTTGAGGTCAAGGGATCCCCAAGCGGATCTAATAGATGCACTAGGGGTGCCCTGGAGGTTCAAACTCATATATCTTTTTCCTCCATTACCGCTTCTTCCTCGAGTGGTGGCCCACATCAAGCAGGAGCGGGTATCAGTAATCCTGATTGCTCCATCGTGGCCGCGAAGGACGTGGCTAGTGGGGATGTCCTCATCTCCTCCGTGGAAGTTTCCTTGTCGCCTGCTGATACAAGGTCCATTTGTTTATCAAAATCTAAATTCTCTGAGGCTGACTGCGTAGAGATTGAACGCTTAGCTTTAGCCAAGAGAGATTTCTCTGAGAGTGTCATTGATACTCTTATTCAAGCTTGTAAACCAGTTACTCGGCATATCTACCACAAAGTGTGGAGGACTTGCTTATTCTGGTGTGAAGAGCGTGTTTTTTCCTTGCACAGAGTTAGGGTTGCCAGGATCTTATCTTTTCTCCAGAATGGACTGGAGAAGGGCCTTTCTACTAGTTCCCTGAGGGGACAGATTTCGGCCCTGTCGGTTTTTATTGCACAAGAGACTGGCTGAGCTTCCAGACGTGTAGTCCTTTGTTAAGGCTCTGATTAGGATCAGACCTGTTTAGCTCTCGGGCTCCTCCTTGGAGCCTAAATCTTGTTCTTCGTGTTTTGCAACAGGCTCCGTTTGAGCCTCTGCACTCTGTTGACATTAAATTGTGGCAGAAGGCTACTTGACTTGACTATCTTTTTGATTAAGGAGTGTCATCTGCTTAGCTTACAAGACAGCATGGCATCATTTTTCTGAGAGTATAACGGCTTATTCCTCTAGAGCAGTGACTTCCTCTTGGGCCTTTAAGAATGAGGCCTCTATGGATCAGATTTGTACGGCGACTACCTGGTCCTCCTTACATTCTTTTTCTACATTTTACAAGTTTGATGTTTTTGCTTCAGCTGAAGCAGATTTCGGGAGAAAAGTTTTGCAGGCTGTGGTGCCTTCAGAATAGGGTTGGTCTTTTCCTTTTTGTTCCCTCCCTTTATTCATTCAGTGTCCTCTGGAGCTTGGGTATAGTTTTCCCAACAGTAAGGAATGAAGCCGTGGACTATCTTAAGAAGGAAAACATAATTTATGCTTACCAGATAAATTCCTTTCCTTCCGGATAGGGAGAGTCCACGGCCACCTCCCGGTTTTTTTTCTTGTCTAGGGGCCCTCTATTATTTATTTTATTCTTCTGGCACCATTTATACCCTGATATTTCTCCTACTTTTCCTTGTTCCCTCACAGAATGACTGGGTTAATGAGGAAGTGGGAGGGATATGTAAGCCTTTGGCTGGGGTGACTTTGCCTCCTCCTTGTGGCCAGGTGTTGTATTTCCCAACAGTAAGGAATGAAGCCGTGGACTCTACCTATCCGGAAGAAAAGGAATTTATCTGGTAAGCATAAATTATGTTTTTATGTCTGGTTACCCAAGTGCAAAAAGATTATTCTAGCGCAGTTAAAGAGCGTTAAATAGCACTCCACTTGTAATATGGCCCTAAGTGTTTGTTTTATCCTCAAAACCTCCTTGTCTGTTTTCTCTTGTTAAGTGTATCCAGTCCACGGATCATCCATTACTTGTGGGATATTCTCCTTCCCAACAGGAAGTTGCAAGAGGTTCACCCACAGCAGAGCTGCTATATAGCTCCTCCCCTAACTGTCATATCCAGTCATTCTCTTGCAAGCCTCAACCAAGATGGAGGTCGTAAGAGGAGTGTGGTGTTTTATACTTAGTTTATTCTTCAATCAAAAGTTTGTTATTTTTAAATGGTGCCGGAGTGTACTGTTTATCTCAGGCAGTATTTAGAAGGAGAATCTGCCTGCGTTTTCTATGATCTTAGCAGAAGTAACTAAGATCCATGGCTGTTCTCACATATTCTGAGGAGTGAGGTAACTTCAGAGAGGGAATGGCGTGCAGGTTTTCCTGCAATAAGGTATGTGCAGTTAATATTTTTCTAGGGATGGAATTTGCTAGAAAATGCTGCTGATACTGAACTAATGTAAGTAAAGCCTTAAATGCAGTGATAGCGACTGGTATCAGGCTTATTAATAGAGATACATAATCTTATAAAAATGTAATATAAAACGTTTGCTGGCATGTTTAATCGTTTTTATATGTATTTGGTGATAAAACTTATTGAGGCCTAGTTTTTTTCCACATGGCTGGCTTGAATTTTGCCTAGAAACAGTTTCCTTAGGCTTTCCACTGTTGTAATATGAGTAGGAGGGGCCTATTTTAGCGTTTTTTTGCACAGCAAAAATTACAGACACAGACATCCAGCTTCTTCCTGCATGATCCAGGACATCTCTGGAGGGCCCAAAAGGCTTCAAAGTCGATTTTGAGGGAGGTAAAAAGCCACAGTAGAGCTGTGGCAGTTGTTGTGACTGTTTGAAAAAACGTTTTTGTCTTTTATTATTCCGTTTTGGGTATTAAGGGGTTAATCATCCATTTGCAAGTGGGTGCAATGCTCTGCTAACTTGTT
This sequence comes from Bombina bombina, assembly GCF_027579735.1. Classification (NCBI taxonomy): domain Eukaryota; kingdom Metazoa; phylum Chordata; class Amphibia; order Anura; family Bombinatoridae; genus Bombina; species Bombina bombina. Next base: position 668,607,185 of record NC_069504.1, on the reverse strand, counting down.
ACATACACTGTAAATATTTCGTTAGTGTAACTGCCTTTTTTCACTGTTATTTCAAATTTTGACAAAATTTGTGTTTCTTAAAGGTGCAGTAACGTTTTTTATATTGCTTGTAAACTTGTTTAAAGTGTTTTCCAAGCTTGCTAGTCTCATTGCTAGTCTGTTTAAACATGTCTGACACGGGGGGCGGAGCCTAGAGCCGCACAGAGATGGAGGTCTGATTCCTTAGCTCCGTGAGACATCGCCACAGATCTCTTGCTAAACTTGAGCTGGGTGACTGCAAAAGTTATCAGAGGAGTAGCCTGACATACCGGAGGCTGAAGCTACCCCAAGAAGTGGTTTTGAGCTAAGGAGCTGATGGAGAAAGGCCAGTTTAAGAACGGCACTCACATCTAACAGCCGCCATCTTAGACACGCGGCACTGCACTACACTGCTACACAGCCAACTACGGAGCCGGACCCATGTACTAAGGGCAGACATGAGGATCAGCCGCTTGAGGTGAGGAGTAGATAGGAGAATCGCAAGCTGGGCGAATAACAAACAGCGATGACAAACTTTAGATAAAACCCGCAGCCATTACCGCTTCATAGCGCAGTCTCCATAGAGACTCAGCCAATAGGGGAACTCAAAGACACACTAAAAACGAAAGCAGAAATTGCCACATACATATACGGCAAAATGGCAGTAAATATAAGCTACTTAGATAAAACTTTTTGTTGCAAGATCTCCGGTCTCTGAAGCGAAGCTGTAGGGCCACGTGGTTGTTACAAGCACCATCTAGGAGATATACACAGCCATCAAATGGAGTGAAGACTTTTTAGTTAGGCACCATTAATACCTAGCACATAAAGGATGTGACAGCTGCCATCTAAGAGTCACTATAACAACAAATAACCAGCTAAACAGTTAATAGCGGATCTACTCCTTAACTTAATAGCACTTTACTATTGGAGAGACTTTTCTGAATTGTTTGCAAGCATACTAATAACACATCAATCTACTCTTATTAGGTGGGAGAGAGGGAAGCAATCATATAGCTCTGTATCAGCCGAAAAACAATACATTCTCCATCATTGACCCACACTATAAAATGTCTGCCAGGAAATAAAATAAGCTGCTAGCGTCAAGCAAAGCGCAGGTCCCCAGCCTCTTTTTTAAATCCAAAGGGGAGAAAGTAGCAGAGCTTCAGCATCCTATAGTGGAGGAAGATGGGGGCTCAGATTCGGACTCTCGGTCAACAGAGAGAGACACTACACCGGTCACCAAAGCTGATCTGAAACTACTTGTCTCAAAACAAGATATCAACTCAAATTTTGAAAAGCTTTGGGACAAGATTGATAGCTTTCAAACTTCCATTACAAATAACCTAGCAGAGATCACATCAGACATGTTAGATCTGGGCAACAGAGTAGCAGCTATAGAGGAGACTGAGAACTCCACTTCAGAAGAAATTTCGGCATTAAATCAGCAAATCAACTCCCAACAACAACTAATATCTGATATAGAAGATAAACTGGAGGATATTGAAAACAGGAGCAGAAGAAGTAACTTGAGGATCAAGGGGATCCCAGAATCAGTATCCTCCTCGGAGCTGCCAAACTACCTACGCCAATTATTCCAGGCTATAACTGGAATTGCAGATGATGGGAAATTCCAGATGGAGAGAGCCCACAGATCACTACGAGCTAAACCCAAGGATGACGCCCCGCCAAGAGATGTGATTCTCAAGATGTTTAGATTCCCTGAGAAAGAAGAAATATTATCAGCAGCACGGAAACATCCGACCTTCAAGTTCCAGGGGTCTATTATTCAATTTTTTCAAGATCTATGCCTGCGCACACTGCAAAGAAGAAGTATGCTGAGACCGTTGACTTCTTTATTAAGAAAACACCAAATCATCTATAGGTGGACTTTCCCATTTGGCCTTCAAATCCAGTTTGAAGGCAGACCCATCATGCTCAGAGACATTTCAGAGATACCAGAGGTCTGCAAGAGGCTTTGACTGGAAGTACCGGATATCCCCTCCAATGCACCTTCTGAGGAGGAACCCCAGAAAAAGCACAAGGCAACCATTCCACAGAATCAGAGATGGTCTAAGGTGCCGAAGAGACCTGAATAAAGCTTACATTGCCTGTTCTTTTTCTCCTTTACAGATACCCCTACATTTCTACAAGGGGTATACTCATGAAATGTCCTTCCTGTTTTGATATGGAGATGGAGAGTAGCTCTATCTACACAACAGGGGGAGTTGGCTGGTAATGTATATATTCAATATTTCTTTTTATCTCTTACAACACCAGAGCTGGAATCCTCAGGGATAGGTTAAAAGATGAGATGCTCCCAGCCTTCTCTCTGAGGGGATCTGGACGCACTGACACCTCAATAATTACATATACACCCCTATGTGAGAAATAATATGACTTGCCAGTGATGGGTGGTTTGGAGGAGAAGGTTTAGTTTAATAATTACAAAATATTTGTAGGTTTGCTGTTGCTGTTATGATATAATTGCAATGTTATTCTGTTATGTTTTTCTCCCCTCTGACCCCTCTCCTTTTTTTTCTCTTTTTGGAGGATTTTTCCTCCCTTTTTCCAAAGAGGGGAGAGGGGAGAATAAGGAAAGAGACAGTAGGTTATCTAGCTTAAAGTTATATGATATTTGCCGCGAGGCGATGTCTCGCGGTGCTCTTAGGTAAATTTCCCCCCCCTGTTTTTCCCCCTTTTTTTCTTACCTCCCTTTAAAGGGAGATGGAGAATTGTATTTACTTAACTGAAGTTGTATCAGTTTTATTAATTAGTTTATGTTTTTCTTTTTGTTGTTATTTTGTCTTAATGCTTAACAATGCTTGTATTTGCCTTACCACTCAGAAAGAAGGTCAAGATCAACAGAGCTGGGGGGGGGGGGGGGGATAGATCAGCATCTGGAACTCCAGAGGGGCCTTAAGAGATGGAGTCGGATTCACTATAACACCAGGGTAAGATAAGAATGACTAACACCATACACCTTATTTCACACAACGCTAGGGGTCTCAACTCAGATATTAAACGAAGAACAGCCATGTCCCAATATGATAGGTTGCAAGCTAATTTGATATTCCTACAAGAGACACACTTCACCAGCTCTATTATCCCCAAATATTGGTCTAAACAATTCCCCCAACACTACCATTCAGTAACAGATAGCAAAAAAAGGGGGGTCTCTATACTAATACATCATTCACTAAACTTTGTCACAGAGGAAGTCTTGAGAGATGGAGAAGGTAGATATTTGATAGTTAGGGGGTCGATTCAGGGGAAGGAGGTCACATTATGTAACATTTATGCCCCAAATGAAAAGCAAGACCTATTTCTGCGACAGGTGGCCCAGATGCTTACTCAGTGGTCTCAAACTAGAATATTTTTGGGTGGGGTTTTTAATTTGCCCATTCAAATCATCGAAGCAGATAGACCCACCGGACTAACCCATAAACAGAGACACCACAATGCAAAGGTTAGATCGATCACACGAGCCTTAGCGGCCCACAATGTGATAGATTCATGGGAATCACTTTATGGGGTGACTACAGACTCTACATTCTACTCTTTTGCCCACAAGACATACTCCAAACTAGATTATGTATACCTTAGTCAAATACTCATACCTAATTTACAGACCTCTTCTATACATGCATGTGCATGGTCCGACCACTCTATAGTCAGTGTTAAAGTTTCTGGGATTCTTGGACAGAATAACAGTCGCTCATGGACATTTGACACGAACATACTTAAAAACCAGGCCACTCAAGAATCGCTGTTAAAGGCCCTGACTGAGTACTGGTCCATAAATACAGACTCCACCGCTAACCCGCTCTTCACTTGGGCTGCACATAAACCATTCATCAGAGGCCTACTTATTAAAGCCAAAGCCACACATAATAAAGCTGCACGATTGAGAACAGATCAACTACAGGCAGAGATAAATACTTTGACGACACAACACCAACGTACCTCCTCCACAAAAACATTCAAACTTCTTCAAGAGAAAAGACGGGAACTGTCTGAGATTATGTCAGCCTCCTCCCTCAGGGCTTCCCAGAGATTAAGAGCCCATTATTATATTTATTCCAATAAGCCAGATAAGTATTTAGCTCATAAGTTGCAAGAAAAAATTAGATCCTTTACAATCCCCTCCATTCAGACAGCTGATGGCCCATCCACATCAAACCCACAGGAAATTACAGACACTTTCGCTAGATACTATCAAGCTTTATACGACGGAAAGAAAACCAACCCAGCGGAACAGACTAAGACACTTAGGGAACGATTCCTAAAAGAGGCCCATCTCCCCCTAATTGATAATGAAGCCTTAAAGAAATTAAACACAGACATCACACCGACTGAAATCTTAGACGCAATTAAACATCTAAAACCAGGTAAAGCAGCAGGCCCAGATGGGTTTACAGGAGAGTATTATAGGTTATTTAAGAAGGCGCTAATTCCACATCTACTCAAATTTTGTAATGATATAATGTCAGGAAGGAACATACCCCTAGACATTCTACATGCCAGGATAGTGGTCATCCCCAAATCAGGTAAAAATCCTAAACTATGCCAAAGCTATCGCCCTATCTCACTAATAAACCAGGACACAAAGATCTTTACCAAAATTTTGGCTAATAGGTTAAAAATACACCTACCCTCCCTGGTCCACCCGGACCAGGTAGGATTTATTATGGATAGAGAAGCACCCGACAATGTTAGAAGGACTGTGGACTTGACTGACTACTTGGAAAGGACCAAAACGCCTTCTCTGCTCCTCTCTTTGGATGCGGAGAAGGCGTTCGACAGAGTGGACTGGGACTATATGTTCGAGGTATTAGGAGGATACGGACTTCAGGGCCCCTTTATGAAAGCTATTAAAAACATTTACTCCTCACCTACGGCAGTGACAAGAGCAGCGGGGTATCAATCAAGCCCCATCGAAATCCGGGGAGGTACTAGACAAGGTTGCCCTTTGTCCCCATTAATTTTTGCACTATGTATAGAGCCCTTAGCAGCAAAGATTAGGCTTTCTCCAGACATACATGGAGTCAAGATCAAACAAAAAGAATACAAACTCTCGCTTTTCGCGGACGACATTCTTCTGACCCTAACAAAACCCTTGACTTCGTTACCACATTTATATAATACTCTTCAGGAGTTTTCTGATATTTCAGGTTACAAAGTTAACCTGGATAAATGTGAAGGATTACCCATAGCTCTCCCGGATCATACTCGTAAATTAATAGATATAAACTTCACACTGACTTGGGCAAAAAGGGCGATACAGTACTTAGGAGTTAAATTATCACATGACTACAAGGATCTGTTCAAATTAAATTATGTTCCATTATTTAAAAGAATTAGATCAGATTTACACAAATGGAAAAGCAAACAATTTTCGTGGTTTGGTCGATTCTCGGCCATTAAAATGACGATTCTACCGAAGATACTCTACCTTTTTAGAGCCCTACCTATTAAGATTCCAGCCCCGGATTTATTGAGATTACAACAAGACATAACAAAGTTTTTGAGGGGTAATAAATTAGCTAGGATAGCCTCCAAAACTCTGCAGCAACATAAAACAGTAGGGGGGGTAGGCGTACCGAACCTAATGGATTATTACCAGGCAGCTAGGTTAGCTCAGGACCTACTATTAAACAAAGGGTCCGATGAAATAATATGGACAACACTAGAAGCTAACATAGAGGGGAACAATAAATCATCTGTTTTACTATGGAACGCCCCCAAAGGACACCCCACTCCCGAAACCAATCTATCAGCCTTTAGGGACTCAGTGAAATCTTGGACAGAGCTGACTGAATCTCTCCAGTTGCTACCTATAGACTCGGTGACAAGACCGATTATGACACTACTCCCGAGCGAGTTACATATACAAATAGGAAAATGGGAAAATAAGGGGCTCTATAGGGTGGCAGATTTTTTGTCAGAAGGGAAACTTATTACGTTTAAACAGGCACAAGACAGACTAGACCCCCATAGACTTCATTGGTTCCTATACCTACAAATCTCATCGGCAATACATAAATACCTACATCTCCCCCTCACAAGAGGACTGACACCACTGGAACACTTTATAATTAATAAACAAAGAGATAAAAAAATGATTTCCTGCTTGTATATAGCTATACAAAAAGCGAGATATAACACAAAACCCCCTTTAGTAGACAGATGGGTGAAAGATTTAGGGACCGACTTAACAGCGGAACACTGGATAGCCATAACTCGAGACTCAGGTAGAGGTATGATTTGTGCCAACTTTAAGGAAAATTGTATCAAATCGACTTTCAGGTGGTACTTGACCCCGACACAGACCTCTCATTACTCACGGGGCTCCTCCAACCATTGCTATAGAGGTTGTCAGGAAGTAGGCACATATATTCATATGTGGTGGGATTGCCCCAAGGTCCAACCGATATGGTCAGAACTCTCGTCCTTGTTGAGTTCTATATTATCAGAAGACATTAATCTTTCCATGGCGCAAGCCCTACTGAATGAACATATCCCATCATATAACTCAGCTATTAATACCTTTATAAAAACGCTTTGTACAGCTACTAGGATATGTGTAGCTAGGCACTGGAAGGCAGGGGTCCCGGCTTGGACTGAGATACTGGACAAAATTGAAGCTACATACTCCATGTCAGAGCAGGCCTCTCTGATTTTGGGGACAAAGGAAAGTTTTCAGAAAGTCTGGTTTTACTGGATTATGAGGGATAGGAGGAGGAGAGAGTAGGATGGGGACTAGAAATATTTATAAGACAGGATAAAAGGGGGGAAACTCGAGGTTAGGGGACGATTACAAGATCACCCCCTCCAGCTCTGCTCGACAAAGATAACATTCTGTATTGCTTTATTTAGATAACGTCCATAACTACACCTTCTACTTCTAGCAATGGATTATGTGTCAAAGATAGGCATTACCGATTGATAAGACAAACAAAGTTTTAACAGTTTAGAAATGTTTTTCTTAATTGTATACGTTTTTTTAAGTTTTTGTTCCCTTTTTCTTTCTTTTTATTTTCTCTTTGGTTTAATATCTTACCTTTTTTTTTAAGTATTACTAACTACTTATGTGGTCATGTGTGCTAAGAGACAATTAGAAATCCGACCACAGAAGACAACAACTCCGAATATATTGGTCCCCAGTGATTCATGATCACCTGGACTTAATAGCTGAGTCCTCCAGAGTACTGACTGATTCTGTGATATAATGAATATGCATATGACATGATACTGACAGACATTGTAACTAAAATCGCTCTTTTCTTTATCTTCATGTTGTTGTATATCTCAGGTTGTAAAATGCTTATAATAATAATAATAAAAATTATTTCAACTAAACATGTCTGACACAGAGGAAACTACTTGTTCATTATGTTTGAAAGCCATGGTGGAGCCCCATAGGAGAATGTGTACTAAATGTATTGATTTCACCTTAAACAGTAAAGATCAGTCTTTAACTATAAAAGAAATATCACCAGAAGATTCTGAAGAGGGGGAAGTTATGCCGACTAACTCTCCCCACGTGTCAGACCCTTCGCCTCCCGCTCAGGGGATGCACGCTAATATGGCGCCAATTACATCAGAGACGCCCATAGCGATTACCTTGCAGGACATGGCTGCAATCATGAATAATACCCTGTCAGAGGTATTATCCAGGTTGCCTGAATTAAAAGGCAAGCGCGATTGCTCTGGGGTTAGGAGAAATACAGAGCGCACAGATGCTGTAAGGGCCATGTCTGATACTGCGTCACAATATGCAGATCATGAGGACGGAGAGCTTCAGTCTGTGGGTGACATCTCTGATTCGGGGAAACCTGATTCAGAGATTTCTAATTTTAAATTTAAGCTTGAGAACCTCCGTGTGTTGCTTGGGGAGGTATTAGCTGCTCTGAATGACTGTAACACAGTTGCAGTACCAGAGAAATTGTGTAGGCTGGATAAATACTATGCGGTACCGGTGTGTACTGATGTTTTTCCTATACCTAAAAGGCTTACAGAAATTATTAGCAAGGAGTGGGATAGACCGGGTGTGCCTTTTTCCCCACCTCCTATATTTAGAAAAATGTTTCCAATAGACGCCACTACACGGTACTTATGGCAGACGGTCCCTAAGGTGGAGGGAGCAGTTTCTACTTTAGCAAAGCGTACTACTATCCCGGTTGAGGACAGTTGTGCTTTTTCAGATCCAATGGATAAAAAATTGGAGGGTTACCTTAAGAAAATGTTTATTCAACAAGGTTTTATTTTACAGCCCCTTGCATGCATTGCGCCTGTCACGGCCGCAGCGGCATTCTGGTTTGAGGCCCTGGAAGAGGGCATCCATACAGCTCCATTGACTGAAATTATTGACAAGCTTAGAACACTTAAGCTAGCTAACTCATTTGTTTCTGATGCCATTGTTCATTTGACTAAACTAACGGCTAAGAATTCCGGATTCGCCATCCAAGCGCGTAGGGCGCTACGGCTTAAATCCTGGTCAGCTGACGTGAATTCGAAGTCTAAATTACTCAACATTCCTTTCAAGGGGCAGACCTTATTCGGGCCTGGTTTGAAGGAAATTATTGCTGACATTACAGGAGGTAAGGGTCACACCCTTCCTCAGGACAGGGCCAAAGCAAAGGCCAAACAGTCTAATTTTCGTGCCTTTCGAAATTTCAAGGCAGGTGCAGCATCAACTTCCTCTGCTTCAAAACAAGAGGGAACTTTTGCTCAATCTAAGCAGGCCGGGAAACCTTACCAGTCCTGGAACAAAGGCAAGCAGGCCAGAAAGCCTGCTGCTGCCTCTAAGACAGCATGAAGGAACGGCCCCCTATCCGGCGACGGATCTAGTAGGGGGCAGACTTTCTCTCTTCGCCCAGGCGTGGGCAAGAGATGTTCAGGATCCCTGGGCGTTGGAGATCATATCTCAGGGATATCTTCTGGACTTCAAAGCTTCCCCTCCACAAGGGAGATTTCATCTTTCAAGGCTATCTGCAAATCAGATAAAGAAAGAGGCATTCCTACGCTGTGTGCAAGACCTCCTAGTTATGGGAGTGATCCATCCAGTTCCGCGGACGGAACAAGGACAGGGTTTTTATTCGAATCTGTTTGTGGTTCCCAAAAAAGAGGGAACCTTCAGACCAATTTTGGATCTAAAGATCTTAAACAAATTCTTCAGAGTTCCATCTTTCAAAATGGAAACTATTCGGACCATCCTACCCATGATCCAAGAAGGTCAGTACATGACCACAGTGGACTTAAAGGATGCCTACCTTCACATACCGATTCACAAAGATCATCATCGGTTTCTAAGGTTTGCCTTTCTAGACAGGCATTACCAATTTGTAGCTCTTCCCTTCGGGTTGGCTACAGCCCCGAGAATCTTTACAAAGGTTCTGGGCTCACTTCTGGCGGTTCTAAGACCGCGAGGCATAGCGGTGGCTCCGTATCTAGACGACATCCTGATACAGACGTCAAGCTTTCAAGTTGCCAAGTCTCATACAGAGATAGTGAACGAGGAAAAGAGTTCTCTATCCCCACTCACAAGAGTCTCCTTCTTAGGGACTCTTATAGATTCTGTAGAAAATTTACCTGACGGAGTCCAGGTTATTAAAACTTCTAAATGCTTGCCGTGTTCTTCACTCCATTCCACGCCCTTCGGTAGCTCAGTGTATGGAGGTAATCGGCTTAATGGTAGCGGCAATGGACATAGTGTCATTTGCGCGCCTTCATTTCAGACTGCTGCAATTATGCATGCTGAGTCAGTGGAATGGGGATTACACATATTTGTCCCCTCTGCTAAATCTGGGTCAAGAGACCAGAGATTTTCTTCTCTGGTGGTTGTCTCAGGTACACCTGTCCAAGGGTATGACCTTTCGCAGGCCAGATTGGACAATTGTAACAACAGATGCCAGCCTTCTAGGTTGGGGTGCAGTCTGGAATTCCCTGAAGGCACAGGGATCGTGGACTCAGGAGGAGAAACTCCTTCCAATAAATATTCTGGAGTTAAGAGCGATATTCAATGCTCTTCTGGCTTGGCCTCAGTTAGCAACACTGAGGTTCATCAGATTTCAGTCGGACAACATCACGACTGTGGCTTACATCAACCATCAAGGGGGAACCAGGAGTTCCCTAGCGATGTTAGAAGTCTCAAAAATAATTAGCTGGGCAGAGTACCACTCTTGCCACCTGTCAGCAATCCATATCCCAGGCGTGGAGAACTGGGAGGCGGATTTTTTAAGTCGTCAGACTTTCCATCCGGGGGAGTGGGAACTCCATCCGGAGGTGTTTGCTCAGTTGATTCATCGTTGGGGCAAACCAGAGTTGGATCTCGCCAGAACGCCAAGCTTCCTTGTTACGGATCCAGGTCCAGGTACCCAGAAGCGACGCTGATAGATGCTCTAGCAGCGCCTTGGTTCTTCAACCTGGCTTATGTGTTTCCACCATTTCCTCTGCTCCCTCGACTGATTGCCAAAATCAAACAGGAGAGAGCATCGGTGATTCTAATAGCGCCTGCGTGGCCACGCAGGACTTGGTATGCAGACCTAGTGGACATGTCATCCTTTCCACCATGGACTCTGCCTCTAAGACAGGACCTTCTGATACAAGGTCCTTTCAATCATCCAAATCTAATTTCTCTGAGACTGACTGCATGGAGATTGAACGCTTGATTCTATCAAAGCGTGGCTTCTCCGAGTCAGTCATTGATACTTTAATACAGGCACGAAAGCCTGTTACCAGGAAAATCTACCACAAGATATGGAGTAAATATCTTTATTGGTGTGAATCCAAGAATTACTCATGGAGTAAGGTTAGGATTCCTAGAATATTTTCTTTTGCACAAGCGTCTGGCAGAGGTTCCAGACGTCCAGGCATTTTGCCAGGCTTTGGTTAGATTTAAGCCTGTGTTTAAACCTGTTGCTCCCCCGTGGAGCTTAAACTTGGTTCTTAAGGTTCTTCAAGGAGTTCCGTTTGAACCCCTTCATTCCATTGATATTAAACTTTTATCTTGGAAAGTTCTGTTTTTGATGGCTATTTCCTCGGCTCGGAGAGTCTCTGAGCTATCTGCCTTACAATGTGATTCTCCTTATCTGATTTTTCATGCAGATAAGGTAGTTCTGCGTACCAAACCTGGGTTTTTACCTAAGGTGGCTTCTAACAAGAATATCAATCAAGAGATTGTTGTTCCATCGTTGTGCCCTAATCCTTCTTCAAAGAAGGAACATCTTTTACATAATCTGGACGTAGTTCGTGCCTTGAAGTTTTACTTACAAGCTACTAAGGATTTTCATCAAACATCTTCCCTGTTTGTCGTTTACTCTGGACAGAGGAGAGGTCAAAAAGCTTCGGCAACCTCTCTTTCCTTTTGGCTTCAGAGCGTAATACGCCTAGCCTATGAGACTGCTGGACAGCAGCCCCCTGAAAGGATTACAGCTCATTCTACTAGAGCTGTGGCTTCCACCTGGGCCTTAAAATATGAGGCCTCTGTTGAACAGATTTGCAAGGCTGCGACTTGGTCTTCGCTTCACACTTTTTCAAAATTTTACAAATTTGATACTTTTGCTTCTTCGGAGGCTGTGTTTGGGAGACAGGTTCTTCAGGCAGTGGTTCCTTCCGCTTAATCCTGCCTTGTCCCTCCCATCATTCGTGTACTTTAGCTTTGGTATTGGTATCCCACAAGTAATGGATGATCCGTGGACTGGATACACTTAACAAGAGAAAACATAATTTATGCTTACCTGATAAATTTATTTATCTTGTAGTGTATCCAGTCCACGGCCCGCCCTGTCCTTTTAAGGCAGGTCTAAATTTTAATTAAACTACAGTCACCACTGCACCCTATGGTTTCTCCTTTCTCTGTTTGTTTTCGGTCGAATGACTGGATATGACAGTTAGGGGAGGAGCTATATAGCAGCTCTGCTGTGGGTGAACCTCTTGCAACTTCCTGTTGGGAAGGAGAATATCCCACAAGTAATGGATGATCCGTGGACTGGATACACTACAAGAGAAATAAATTTATCAGGTAAGCATAAATTATGTTTTTCACCAAGATAAGACAGATTTGCACAAATGATCAGGGGGTTCTCCTTAGCACTTTAGATGTTGTCAAAGCCATAATAGATTATGTAGAAGGAAAAATCTCCAGGATCTTAAGACTTCACATTCCCGTTGATTTTGACCAGCATTGTTCTGGTATATCTACAATCCCTACTACTACTCTTTCTACTGATTTGTTTGCTTCTTCATGAGATTCTCTTTAAAGGGACAGTCTACAAAATAATTGTTATTGTTTTATAAGATAGATAGCACCTTTACTACCCAGTCCCCAGTTTTGACAGTTATATTAATATACTTTTTACCTCTGTGATTACCTTGTATCTAAGCATCTTCTGACAGCCCCCTGATCACATGACATTTTATTTATTATCTATTGACTTGCAATTAGTACTATGTTGTGCTATATCTTAAATAACTTCTCGGGCGTGAACACAATGTTATCTATATGGCCCACATGAACTAGCAGTCTCCTGTTGGGAAAAGCAAATACCAAAGCATGTGATTAAGAGGCTGTCAATAGAGCCTTTGAAACAGGCAGAGATTTATAGGTTTGAATGTTATAAAGTATATTAATATAACAATATTTGTTGTGCAAAGCTGGGGGATGGGTAGTAAAGGCGTTTTCTATCTTTTTTAAACAATAGCAATTAATTTCATGTAATTAGCAAGAGTCCATGAGCTAGGGACGTATGGGATATACATTCCTACCAGGAGGGGCAAAGTTTCCCAAACCTCAAAATGCCTATAAATACACCCCTCACCACACCCACAAATCAGTTTTACAAACTTTGCCTCCCGTGGAGGTGGTGAAGTAAGTTTGTGCTAGATTCTACGTTGATATGCGCTTCGCAGCAGGCTGGAGCCCGGTTTTCCTCTCAGTGTGCAGTGAATGTCAGAGGGATGTGAAGAGAGTATTGCCTATTTGAATTCAATGGTCTCCTTCTACGGGATCTATTTCATAGGTTCTCTATTATCGGTCGTAGAGATTCATCTCTTACCTCCCTTTTCAGATCGACGATATACTCTTATATACCATTACCTCTACTGATTCTCGTTTCAGTACTGGTTTGGCTTTCTACTACATGTAGATGAGTGTCCTGGGGTAAGTAAGTCTTATTTTTTGTGACACTATAAGCTATGGTTGGGCACTTTTAAATAAAGTTCTAAATATATGTGTTTAAACATTTATTTGCCTTGATTCAGGATGATCAATATTCCTTATTTCAGACAGTCAGTTTCATTATTTGGGATAATGCATATGAATAGATCATTTTTTCTTACCTTAAAATTGACTTTTTTCCCTGTGGGCTGTTAGGCTCGCGGGGGCTGAAAATGCTTAATTTTATTGCGTCATTCTTGGCGCGGACTTTTTTGCCGCAAAAAAATTTCTTTGTCATTTCCGGCGTCATACTTGTCGCCGGAAGTTGTTCGTGTTTGCGTCATTTTTTTGGACGTTTTGCGCCAAAAATTACGGTGTCACCGGATGTGGCGTCATTCTTGGCGCCAAAAGCATTTAGGCGCCAATAATATGGGCGTCTTTTTTGGCGCTAAAAAATGTGGGCGTCATTATTGTCTCCACCTTTTTTTCACATTATTTAAGTCTCATTTTTCATTTGCTTCTGGTTGCTAGAGGCTTGTTCATTGGCATTTTTTCCCATTCCTGAAACTGTCTTTTAAGGAATTTGATAGATTTTGCTTTATATGTTGTTTTTTCTCTTACACATTGCAAGATGTCTCAGATTGACCCTGGATCAGAAGCTACTTCTGGAAAAACGCTGCCTGATGCTGGTTCTACCAAAGTTAAGTGTATTTGCTGTAAACTTGTGGTAACTGTTCCTCCGGCTGTAGTTTGTGATGAATGTCATGATAAGCTTGCTAATGCAGATAGTATTTCCATTAGTAATATTCCATTACCTGTTGCTGTTCCATCAACATCTAATACTCAGGATGTTCCTGTTAATATAAGAGATTTTGTTTCTAAATCTATTAGGAAGGCTATGTCTGTTATTCCTCCTTCCAGTAAACGTAAAAGGTCTTTTCCTGTCCCTGATGCTATTTCTGAAGTAATTTCTAGGGAATGGAATAATCTGGGTAATTCATTTACTTCTTCTAAAAGGTTTAAGAAATTGTATCCTGTGCCATCTGACAGATTAGAGTTTTGGGACAAAATCCCTAAGGTTGATGGGGCTATCTCTACTCTCGCTAAATGTACTACTATTCCTACGGCAGATAGTACTTCTTTTAAGGATCCTTTAGATAGGAAGATTGAATCCTTTCTAAGGAAAGCTTATTTATGTTCAGGTAATCTTCTTAGGCCTGCTATTTCTTTGGCTGATGTTGCGTCAGCTTCCACTTTTTGGTTGGAGGCTTTGGCACAACAAGTGTCAGATCATAATACTCATAGCATTGTTAAACTTCTTCAACATGCTAATAACTTTATTTGTGATGCCATCTTTGATATCATTAGAGTTGATGTCAGGTATATGTCTTTAGCTATTTTAGCTAGAAGAGCTTTATGGCTTAAAACTTGGAATGCAGATATGTCTTCTAAGTCAACTTTGCTTTCCCTTTCTTTCCAAGGTAATAAATTGTTTGGTTCCCAGTTGGATTCTATTATTTCAACTGTTACTGGGGGGAAAGGAACTTTTTTACCTCAGGATAAAAAATCTAAAGGTAAATATAGGGCTGCTAATCGTTTTCGTTCCTTTCGTCAGAATAAGGAACAGAAGCCTGATCCTTCCCCTAAAGGAACGGTTTCTGTTTGGAAACCATCTCCAGTCTGGAATAAATCCAAGCCTTTCAGAAAGCCAATGCCAGCTCCCAAGTCCACATGAAGGTGCGGCCCTCATTCCAGCTCAGCTGGTAGGGGGCAGATTACGATTTTTCAAACAAATTTGGATCAATTCGATTCACAGTCTTTGGATTCAGAACATTGTTTCACAAGGGTACAGAATAGGTTTCAAGGTAAGGCCTCCTGCAAGAAGATTTTTTCTTTCTTGCATTCCAATAAACCCAGTGAAGGCTCAAGCATTTCTGAAATGTGTTTCAGATCTAGAGTTGGCTGGAGTAATTGTGCCAGTTCCAGTTCTGGAACAGGGTCTGGGGTTTTACTCAAATCTATTCATTGTACCAAAGAAGGAGAATTCCTTCAGACCAGTTCTGGATTTAAAAATATTGAATCATTATGTAAGGATACCAACATTCAAAATGGTAACTATAAGGACTATTCTGCCTTTTGTTCAGCAAGGGCATTATATGTCCACAATAGATTTACAGGATGCATATCTATATATTCCGATTCATCCAGATCACTTTCAGTTTCTGAGATTCTCTTTTCTAGACAAGCATTACCAGTTTGTGGCTCTGCCGTTCGGCCTAGCAACTGCTCCAAGGATTTTTTCAAAGGTTCTCTGTGCCCTTCTATCTGTAATCAGAGAACAGGGTATTGTGGTATTTCCTTATTTGGACGATATCTTGGTACTTGCTCAGTCTTCACATTTAGCAGAATTTCATACGAATCGACTTGTGTCGTTTCTTCAAGAACATGGTTGGAGGATCAATTTACCAAAGAGTTCATTGATTCCTCAGACAAGGGTAACCTTTTTAGGTTTCCAAATAGATTCAGTGTCCATGACTTTGTCTCTGACGGACAAGAGACGTCTGAAATAGGATTCAGCTTGTCGAAACCTTCAGTCTCAATCATTCCCTTCGGTAGCCTTATGC
Organism: Bombina bombina; assembly: GCF_027579735.1. Classification (NCBI taxonomy): domain Eukaryota; kingdom Metazoa; phylum Chordata; class Amphibia; order Anura; family Bombinatoridae; genus Bombina; species Bombina bombina. Next base: position 668,591,384 of record NC_069504.1, on the reverse strand, counting down.
ATGGAAATTCTAGGTCTTATGACTGCTGCATCGGACGCAATCCCCTTTGCTCGTTTTCACATGCGACCTCTTCAGCTTTGTATGCTGAACCAGTGGTGCAGGGATTATACAAAGATATCACAGTTAATATCTTTAAATCCGATTGTACGACACTCTCTGACGTGGTGGACAGATCACCATCGTTTAATTCAAGGGGCTTCTTTTGTTCTTCCAACCTGGACTGTGATCTCAACAGATGCGAGTCTGACAGGTTGGGGAGCGGTATGGGGGTCTCTGACAGCGCAGGGGGTTTGGGAATCTCAGGAGGCGAGATTACCAATCAACATTTTGGAACTCCGTGCCATTTTCAGAGCTCTTCAGTCGTGGCCTCTTCTGAAGAGAGAATCGTTCATTTGTTTTCAGACGGACAATGTCACAACCGTGGCATATGTCAATCATCAAGGGGGGACTCACAGTCCTCTGGCTATGAAATAAGTATCTCGGATACTTGTATGGGCGGAATCCAGCTCCTGTCTAATTTCTGCAGTTCACATCCCAGGTATAGACAATTGGGAAGCGGATTATCTCAGTTGCCAGACGTTACATCCGGGCGAATGGTCTCTTCACCCAGAGGTATTTCTTCAGATTGTTCAAATCTGGGGACTTCCAGAAACAGATCTGATGGCCTCTCATCTAAACAAGAAACTTCCCAGGTATCTGTCCAGATCCATGGATCCTCAGGCGGAGGCAGTGGATGCATTGTCACTTCCTTGGAAGTATCATCCTGCCTATATCTTTCCGCCTCTAGTTCTTCTTCCAAGAGTGATCTCCAAGATTCTAAAAGAGCGTTCGTTTGTTCTGCTGGTGGCTCCAGCATGGCCTCACAGGTTTTGGTATGCGGATCTTGTTCGGATGGCTACTTGCCAACCTTGGACTCCTCCGTTAAGACCAGACCTTCTTTCTCAAGGTCCTTTTTTCCATCAGGATCTCAAATCATTAAATTTGAAGGTATGGAGATTGAACGCTTGATTCTCAGTCATAGAGGTTTCTCTGACTCTGTAATTAATACTATGTTACAGGCTCTTAAATCTGTGTCTAGGAAGATATATTATCGAGTCTGGAAGACTTACATTTCTTGGTGTTCTTCTCATCAATTTTCCTGGCATTCTTTTAGAATTCCTAGAATTTTACAGTTTCTTCAGGATGGTCTGGATAAAGGTTTGTCTTCAAGTTCCTTGAAAGGACAAATTTCTGCTCTTTCTGTGCTGTTTCACAGAAAGATTGCTAATCTTCCTGATATTCATTGTTTTGTACAGGCTTTGGTTCGTATAAAACCTGTCATTAAGTCAATCTCTCCTCCTTGGAGTTTGAATTTATGCATTCTCTGGATATTACATTACTTTCTTGGAAAGTGTTGTTTCTTTTAGCAATCTCTTCTGCTAGAAGAGTTTCTGAGTTATCTGCTCTTTCTTGTGAATCTCCTTTTCTGATTTTTCATCAGGATAAGGCGGTGTTGCGGACTTCATTTAAATTTTTACCTAAAGTTGTGAATTCTAACAACATTAGTAGAGAAATTGTGGTTCCTTCATTGTGTCCTAATCCTAAGAATTCTAAGGAAAGATCGTTACATTCTTTGGATGTAGTTAGAGCTTTGAAATATTATGTTGAAGCTACTAAAGATTTCCGAAAGACTTCTAGTCTATTTGTTTTCTTTTCCGGTTCCAGGAAAGGTCAGAAGGCCTCTGCCTTTTCTTTGGCGTCTTGGTTAAAGTCTTTGATTCATCATGCTTATGTCGAGTCGGGTAAAACTCCGCCTCAAAGGATTACAGCTCATTCTACTAGGTCAGTTTCTACTTCCTGGGCGTTTAGGATTGAAGCTTCGGTTGATCAGATTTGCAAAGCAGCAACTTGGTCTTCTTTGCATACTTTTACTAAATTCTACCATTTTTATGTGTTTTCTTCTTCTGAAGCAGTTTTTGGTAGAAAAGTACTTCAGGCAGCTGTTTCAGTTTGATTCTTCTGCTTATAATTTCAGTTTTTTTCATTATAAGATTTAATCTTTATTTTGGGGTGTGGATTATTTTTCAGCGGAATTGGCTGTCTTTATTTTATCCCTCCCTCTCTAGTGACTCTTGCGTGGAAGTTCCACATCTTGGGTATTTATTATCCCATACGTCACTAGCTCATGGACTCTTGCTAATTACATGAAAGAAAACATAATTTATGTAAGAACTTATATGATAAATTCATTTCTTTCATATTAGCAAGAGTCCATGAGGCCCACCCTTTTTATGGTGGTTATGATTTTTTTTGTATAAAGCACAATTATTCCAATTCCTTATTTTTTATGCTTTCGCACTTTTTTCTTAACACCCCACTTCTTGGCTATTCGTTAAACTGATTTGTGGGTGTGGTGAGGGGTGTATTTATAGGCATTTTGAGGTTTGGGAAACTTTGCCCCTCCTGGTAGGAATGTATATCCCATACGTCACTAGCTCATGGACTCTTGCTAATATGAAAGAAATTAATTTATCAGGTAAGTTCTTACATAAATTATGTTTTTTGTGTAGACTGTCCCTTTAACTCTCTGTTACATAATGTGAAGACTCACCTTTACTGGTTTGGTGCTCCTTTTTTAAATCTGGCTTTCCCCCTCACCCTTTTTCTTTCCCCCTCACCCTTTTTCTTTCCCCCTCACCCTTTGCTAGAGTAAACAATAAAACTTGATTGAGAGCAGTGGGCAATTGTGGTTCACGTTGGACAGTTTTTTTTTTTTTTTTTTAAATGTCGGACTTTGTCCCAGTCGGTGGCTTTATATGTTTCCAATTGTCACTATCACCGGCTTTATGTGTTGTCACTGAGAACATGCAGAAAGGGATTTAATTGTACCAAAATTATGTTATCTTTCACTTCCAATAATTACTCCGTCAACATAAGTGCACCAGTATATTTGTTCTGCTTCATATGGAACAGTCCATTAATTCATTTATTTTTTTGTATAATTTTGTAATACTCCATCATTTTGATTAAATGTGCTTTGAAAATTTTTTTTTTACTATTTTCCATGTGCACTAAATTCTGAGCTTGTTTGATATTTTTTGATAGATTGTAATCTTGTAATTTAGGTCTTATCTGTTCCTCACTTGTTAGTCTCTTTAAATTATCTGTCGTAAGAAAGATACATAAATCCTTGCATATATATCTCTTTTATTTGTTATATTCATAGTATAGAGTTGCCTAATATGCTGGCACATTACAACAAAGGATAACAATAATACTTAAGTTGGCATGGGCTTGAGATACGTATTTATTGCACATCACAAAACTGCAAAATGTAATAATTCAGCTTTATCACTGAACATATCAACGTTGCACTTGGTTATTAGAGCAGTTACTGTTAATGCATTTTATTATACTTTTGTGACTTAAACAGTAAAGAACAAAATATATTAAATGTAAAAGCTAGTTAGGCTAAGGAGGCGTGGCCACAGATAATTGTCCGCAGGTCACTAACTTTTGTGTAATTTCCAAGAAAAACATTAACCAAATGCAACAATCCCACCACAATGATTTGATGGAAATAAATACTAGCCACACATAGAATAAATGGCACTTTCTACTCACTGCATAAGTATATTTAATTCCAGTTTATAGAAGATCAGTATAAAATTGGAATGAACTACAAAAGAAGAATTTAGCTCTGGTAAGCATGCGTTTTTTTTTTTGTTCTCTATAACAGCCAGTTCAATATATTTAAGGGAAATGAAACCCAACATTTTTCTTTCATGATTTAGATAGAGCATGCAATTTTAAACAACTTTCTAATTTACTCCTATTATCAATTTTCTTTGTTCTCTTGGTATCTTTTGTTGAAAAACAGGGACGTATGCTTAGGAGCCGGCCCATTTCTGTAGCACTATATGGCATCAGTTTTGCAAGAATGTTACCCATTTTCAAGAGCACTAGATGGCAGCACTATTTCATGCTATGTAGTGTTCCAGATGCCTACCTAGGTATCTCTTCAACACAGAAGATCATGGGAACGAAGCAAGTTTGCTAACAGAAGTAAATTGGAAACTTTTTTTAAAATGGTATGCTCTGTCTGAATCACAAAATACATTTTTGGGTTTCATATCACTTTAAAGGTTATGGCTCCTGGGTAAATTGAAATAACTAACACCTGTTATGCTGTTTACAAATTCCAAAGAATTACCTTTGTTTGAATATCCCTTTAAGCTTGCAAGATACTCCTTGATTTATACTTGGAAATACTTGGTAGGGGGATGCAACTTTTTGAAATTGAAGGGCCAGACTGAAATCACATTTAGAAATTCTATGCGGTAGATTTATCAAATAGCAGATGCTGCTTCCTTCTCCCGAGGTTTTTGGCTCGCCGGAACCCTAAGTTAAGAAGCAGCGGTCATAAGACAGCTAATAATCAAAAAACTGCACCAAAGGTAGTGAGAGTGTGGCGCTCATTAAGAATAATAAGCTGGGACAGGAAAAACGAACAAATGGATTTCAGAAAAAATATATATTTAAATACAATGGATTGATTAATAAAATCTATGATTCAAGTAGTGATTCAAATGTCTCATATACAATGTCTCATAAAATAAATATACGTAAAAAATAAACTATAAAATATTGTGGCCACAATCTAATCTCTTACTAAAAAAATATACAATCTAGTAGATAGTCTTAGTATCGTATAATGTCACTACAGAGTTAGCAAAAATAATTATGCAAGTTGTATCGATTGCTATGTAATATCTCAATGGATATATTATCCTTATTATTTCAAACACATGGAGGCATCCCATGTAAAACACATAAGGCAATATATGTCAAATGTTATGTACATATTAAATACCAATAAACGTCAGTTCTGAGGTTTTTTTTAAAAAACAGTTGCGCTGCTGTCTCATCTGCTTGTAAAACCTGTATAAGTTGATGGTTACTCGTAAAGTGTGCGCACACTAATAGAAAATAATTTTATCCACGGTTTTCCTTATGTAAGGCTGAAAAGTGAAAGTTCTTACCCGGCTTCTGAATTGTGAGTTACCAGTCCTCGTGGAGTTGTCAGTGTTTTCCTGTAAAGGCTGATAATTGCAGCCGTGTGTTTTACTCACATGCTCCTCGGTAACCTATCAGATAGACAGAAACATCGGGCACCGAAATTCAAATGTTCTGTGCGTCTAATTTCAAACTGCAGAATCTATCAAGATCGATAGATATTTGTAATCTGTTTGTAGAACTCCAGGGAGTCACTTCTACGGGTTTCGGCTCCACAAAAAGCCTTATCTGATAGGTTACCGAGCAGCATGTGAGTAAAAAACACGACTGCAATTATCAGCCTTTACAGGAAAACACTGACAACTTCTCGAGGACTGGTAACTTACGATACAGAAGCCGGGTAAGAACTTTCACTTTTCAGCCTTACATAAGGAAAACCGTGGATAAAATTATTTTCTATTAGTGTGCGCACACTTTATAACGAGTAACCATCAGCTTATACAGGTTTTCTTCTTAAAAGGGAAGAGTCCATAGCTGCATTCATTACTTTTGGGAAATACATAACCTGGCCACCAGGAGGACGCAAAGACACCCCAGCCAAAGGCTTAAATACCTCCCCCACTTCCCTCATCCCCCAGTCATTCGTTGCCTTTCGTCAGGAGGTTGGCAGAGAAGTGTCAGAAGTTTGAGATATTCTCTCATGGAGGGTAGTACTCTTCGCAATGGGCCTGGAGTTTTAAGTGATCCTGCCAGCCTCTCAGTGAGAGCATGGATGAAAGTTAGAGTCCGGAGATGCAGGGAGAGTTTTCCTGCAAACCCATCCCGACTCATATTAACAGCTCCTTTGTAATCAGTGTTGACGAGTTTCGCTGCCTACCTTTCTTCACTCAAGTCCATGTCAGAAGCACCGTGTTCCTGTTCCACGGCGTAGATTCCGGTAAGATCATTTCATTTTATTTCGATATGTGAATGTAATGTTAACGAAACAAGGTAGGGTCCCAGTGGGACTCCTTTTATCTTAATAAGGAATTGTGGGTTAATATCTCCTGTTATATGGTTCTATCTGCAATTGTGTAGCTATACTTAGGCTCACGGCCTTTACGGAACACAACGGCCTTCATTTAAGGATGCGATCTTTCCAGATTGCGTGCCCTATTCGTGACTGGCACGGTGCACCTCGTGACGGGTGTGGTTACGTTGTTTTTCTTTTCCGTATGCTGACTGTGTGCGACCGAGAGAGTCTTACACGTGGGTTGTCTGGTTCACAGGAGGTGGTGAGTGCCCCAGCCATTGGGGGTGTTAAAGGGTGCCAGTTAGTTTTTGGTAATTTTTGCAATCCCAAGATTATGGAGGATTATAATATGCACAACACGGATGCTGTGTCTTGTGATGAATATGAAATAGCCCGGGTAAACAATGCCCATCAGTTATGTTCCGATTGCCATTCTAGAGTACTTTTTTTCTCCCGAAGCAGGGAGCTTAGAGTCCGTTGAGCCAACCGCCTCCGAGGTTTCCAAGACCCGTGAAGCGAGTTCCCCAGTCCATTTCCCAGCTACGCAAGCAGGTGTCCCTATGGCCTTTACTCCTTCTCCAGAGGGTGGCTTGTTTCCTCCAGAGGTTACGGCACGGTTCTGCATGGCCATTTCTATGGCGCTGAATCATATCTCCCAAGTGAAGTATTTCTAAGATACTGTCCGTGTTCCGTTAATCAGGGCCCGTGGAGCGTGGGATTGCCCGATTCAGTTCGGCCTTCTGGGGAAGCATTGGCCCCTGAGGCTTCAGGGGCCCCTATCTCGGGGCCAGGGTTTTGAATTGATCCGGCAATGGATGATTTTGCCTTCGCTTATAGGCTGGCTCACCTTCGTGTTCGTTTAAGACATGTTTTCGCAATGTTGGAGAATCCCAGTCCTAGCGGGCCGAGGGATCCGAGGCCTTTTTCTTTATGACTTTCTGTTCCATTTCTGAGCTTGGGTGAATGGGGCTTTTAATCGGCTGGTTCCGTTGTCGTCCTCATTCACCTTGGGCGTTCACCTGATAGGTGCTGCCTTTATTTTATTTTGATCCGGATGGATCCATCTTAATATGGGAAGAGTCCACAGCTGCATTACTTACTTGTGGGAAATACTGAACCTGGCCAACAGGAGGAGGCAAAGAAACCCCAGCCAAAGGCTTAAATACCTGCCCCACTTCCTCATAACCCCAGTCATTCTTTGCCTTTCGTCACAGGAGGTTGGCAGAGAAGTGTTAGAAGATTTCGGAGTAGTCTCTTATGGAGGGTAGTACTCTTCGAGATGGGACTGGAGTTTTAAGTAGTCCTGTCAGCCTCTCAGTGAGAGCATGGAAGAAAGTTAGAGTCCGGAGATGCAGGGAGAGTCTTTCTGCGAAACCATCCTGACTCATATTAACAGCTCCATAGGCAATCAGCATTGACGAGTTTCGCTGTCTGCTTTCTTCACTCAAGTCCATGTCAGAAGCGATGCTACTATCTGTCACACTTGAAGGGCCGTGTTCCTGTTCCATGGCATAGATTCCGGTAAGATTGTCTCATATTTTATACATGTATGATAACGCAAGAAAACAGGATCACAGTGTGACTCCTTTTATCTGTATAGAATCAAGGGTTAATATGTCCTTAGGGGGATTGAACAGGGGGAATAATCTTATATATTTATTTGATTTTATGTGTGAGATGTTATGGGCTCATAGGCTGTTATGGAATATACAGGTTTCACTTTGAGAGCCATGCAGCTTACAAGCTTGGCACGCTGTCTCATAGCAGGGACAGTCCTGCATTGTGCACCATGTGATTCATTCCCTTTTACCTGACTGGGTGTCTATTAGAGAGGAGTCATACATTTCTGTACTGTCTGGGTCATAGGAGGTGGTGAGTGCCCCAGCCATTGGGGTATAAGGGTGACGTTTTTTTGAATAACATAAGATGTTTTATTTCTCTAGTTCTCCGGTTATTGCACTAGCGATAGAGGATTCTGTTACTTTAGAGGGCACTCCCTCTATTCCTAATGAGTAATTCCTGTTTATATGGTGAGGAGGCCTTAGTTCTGCCCTCTCAATTATGTTCCATGTGCCTTGATAATGTGATAATATCAAACATGTTTGATACCACGGAGCCGCCCACTTCTGGAGTTGTAGTCCAGTGAGGTGCGTACCCTACATTGTTATATCTCTACACATGCAGTTTTCCCGTAGCATTGCTGATCCTCCATCTGGAGGGGGCCTTTTTTCACCAGACGTTACTGCGCAGTTCAGACAGTGGTGTCTGCGGCCTTTAATGCTTTACCTCGCCCTGCTAAGCACAAGTGAAAGGTTACATATTGCACTCCTCCCAGAGTACATCAGATAATTTATTGGATTTAACTGAGGGTTATCCGAGGATGAAGTTCTTTCTGAGACTTCAGAGTATGAACATTCTGGGTCGAAGTCTGCTGCCTCTAAACCTCCGGCTGCGGAGGAACCAGACTTTAGTTTAGGAATTTGCGCTTTCTTCTAAAGGAAGTTTTTGGCAAATTCAGAGGTTGCAGAAGCCAAATTGTCTGATGAACCTTTAATTCCTAAACCTTATCCTTCCCAGCTCCTGTTAGATGGTGAACATTATTAAGAATGAATGGGACATAATATAACCTCCCTCCACACAGCCCCTTTGCATATCTCCAATGCGCCCACTATGTACGTAAACTACAAAATGACAGACTTGACAGTGGGAATCGCACCCATATTGACAGCCTATGTTCGCTAGTTAAACAGGGAGCTCACTCCATCTCATATATTTACAACCCAATCATGCAGAAATAATCTGACGAAGTCACACGACAGCTATGTGACAAATGGACCCTCTGGAAGGGGATAGGGAAAGAGCTTTGGGTAGACAGGAAGTGTTCTGGATTTTTAAACTAAAAACCAGAACACCTTCAGGATTAAATTCTGCCTATGACTTAATAAATTATTGGCAATAAATAATATCTGGGAAACTAGATCAATACTGAGAAATAGTTATTAGGTTTATTTGAGCTACTAGGTTTATTTGAACCACTAAAGGGAAATTAGCATATATTTACATCTCTGATATGAGGGGAAACAAGAACTTAGACTCCTTAATAAACACTAGTCTAAAACACATTAGTCTTTAAAATCTGACTTCCAAATAGGTTGTAGTAATATGGACCACGCATCCATTACAACAAGAGGCTTCATTTGTATACACACACAGGGTGCTTTACAGATTTTATATATATATATATATATATATATATATATATATATATATATAAATAAATAAATAGAGTTATTGGTTTTCATAAGTGTTGGGGTACTCCATTACAGTAGGATACACTATACATATTTATTATAACCTAATTTCAAATATGAGTATTCATAGCAAGCATCCCAGATTTGCATATGTATACTAGGGATAATGAGCTTTCCCTCTTTTACATACACTTTATTTATATATTCTTTGTTCATAATGGATTGCCTTTAAGGGAGCGTCATGTTTGCAGCAGTCAACAAATTGTGTTTATAGAAAAAGAAAGAAAGCCGAAACGCGTCAGCTGTTAACACTCTTCATCTCACTATTGACCAACCAGCTGCTGTCAGTGTTCATAGAGCATTGTGAAATACGCTGATCACAGATATACCTATTCAGCATGAACGTTTTGCTGTTATTATGCAGCGCTATTTTGGAAAATAAACGCTGTTTACACATCTACTGGTGCTCCTGTCTATCACTTTGTTTTGCTGCTAACCAAGGATTCCCTTACAGTGAGCACGGACGCAGGCACCTCCCACGGTAGAGTGCCTCCTCCCCCCTCTTACCCGTATTGGACCAGAAGGCATACCAGGCAGTGACGTTCTGGCAACTACAGCCAATGGAGTGAGCTGCACGCGTCTGAGGAGGGCGTGATCTATGCGGCAACGTTTGCTGGCCGGTTCACTGAGAATTGGACACCACTGGCGATAAGATATTGCAGGATCAGAAGGGGTTACAACAAGTAAGGACCAGCAGGATCCTGTGTCCAAAGGCCGGACTTGCATTAGATCGCACCCAAGGACGCGGTAAGTCAGCCTCCATTATACTATTTGACTGTACCTGGATATTCTTTGGATTTTGGTATTCCACACAGCACCAAGGGGATAAAGAACTTACTCTATTGCAATATACTCAGTTTTCCACATAGTGTGCAGGATTTTTTGTGCTTTTGATAGCCATATTGTTTTAACACGAAAGGAAGTCTTTTTCCTAAGAGGCCACATACAATCCTCCCCCAAAGACCGTTTTTTAAATTCCATCGTACTGGCCAGGAAGCTAATGCTCAAAAACGGGATCTTTCCTAGGCCCCCACATATAGCCCAGCTCACACGATTAGTACACACCCAGCACCTTGTTGAGCAGGCAGATGTTAAAGGGGACGTAGAAAAGAGAATTAAACACTTCATGACCAAATGGGAACCATATCTACTATACCTTTCCCCTAACATTCAACAACACATCTTAACCCCTTTCCTAAACCGTACCTACCTAATGACTGAACAAGTGAAGGCCCCTTGACCCTCAGTGGGGATAGACTCTGGACATAATGCTTGACGCCTACCACGCCACGTTCCCCACTACCACCTCAGCACTGAATTCAGGCACTTAAAGGCTGGCGGACTCCGGAGGCTTCTCCCTGATGACGGAACCCTTGAAGTGATTCGAGGGGTAAGTTTAGCATCTTTGATGTGAAATTCCCAACCCCAGTTTGTTTTTACATAGCTTATTACTGCTCAATATAGTTATCTACTTATTGCACTTTGGAATTTATGATTATAATCGTAGTTATATAATTATACCAAATATTCATAGAGTTCTTCCCTGTTGGGCATCTTCATTGGATGCCTTGAAATGTTATATTGGTATACCGCCCAGATCTAAGTGAATGTGCTACCTTTCAACTGTAATCTTGACTGACACCACCCCATAATAAGCTATTAAGAGAAATTAGGAGTCTTGGACAAAAGAGTCAGGAGTAATTATTAGTGAAACTGGGCTTGCACCTACTTATTTATATCTATTTATCTTGTGTGTGTGTGTCTCTCACGTCTCCATTCATCCCCTCCCTTACCCCCTCTTCCTCTCCCCCCCACGCCTTCCCCCACCTTTCCCTTCCCCCCCCCCCCACTTGCCCCAGTTGGTAAAAAAAAATGTTTTAAAAAGTAGACTCAGGAAGAGATCATTAGTCAATGCACCCACGTATCTCGCATTCTAACTATGTCTTTGAAAATGTAATTGTATTTGGTATCGCACATCTTGGTACTTAAAAACCAATGTATTATATGTGTTTTTGTATCTCTGACTGAGTTCTGAAAATAAAGATATAAAAAAAAAAAAAAAAAAAGAATGAATGAATGAGACAGGATTGGATTCCTTTTCCCCCTCTTCTCCCTTAAATAAATTGTCCTCTCAATAGAGTTGTGAGGTTCTGTCTCTAAATGGGATGGCGTTATTTTCACCCTTGCTAAATGTACTAATATCCCGCTTGAGGATAGTTCTTCGTTTGACAAGCCCATGGATAAAAGGTGGAAACTCTGTTAAGAAAGATGTTTCAACATATGGGATATTTGTTTCAACCGGCGGCGGCTCTTGCCGCGGTTACTGGAGAAACTACCTTCTTGTGTGACTCCTTATAGGATTTGATCGGGGTGGAGGATCCCCTTGACATTACTCAGAAAAGGGGACGTAGAAAAGAGAATTAAACACTTCATGACCAAATGGGAACCATATCTACTATACCTTTCCCCTAACATTAAACAACACATCTTAACCCCTTTCCTAAACCGTACCTACCTAATGACTGAACAAGTGAAGGCCCCTTGACCCTCAGTGGGGAGAGACTCTGGACATAATGCTTGACGCCTACCACGCCACGTTCCCCACTACCACCTCAGCACTGAATTCAGGCACTTAAAGGCTGGCTGGCGGATTCCGGAGGCTTCTCCCTGATGACGGAACCCTTGAAGTGATTCGAGGGGTAAGTTTAGCATCTTTGATGTGAAATTCCCAACCCCAGTTTTCTTTTACATAGCTTATTACTGCTCAATATAGTTATCTACTTATTGCACTTTGGAATTTATGATTATAATCGTAGTTATATAATTATACCAAATATTCATAGAGTTCTTCCCTGTTGGGCATCTTCATTGGATGCCTTGAAATGTTATATTGGTATACCGCCCAGATCTAAGTGAATGTGCTACCTTTCAACTGTAATCTTGACTGACACCACCCCATAATAAGCTATTAAGAGAAATTAGGAGTCTTGGACAAAAGAGTCAGGAGTAATTATTAGTGAAACTGGGCTTGCACCTACTTATTTATATCTATTTATCTTGTGTGTGTGTGTCCCTCACGTCTCCATTCATCCCCTCCCTTACCCCCTCTTCCTCTCCCCCCCACGCCTTCCCCCACCTTTCCCTTCCCCCCCCCCACTTGCCCCAGTTGGTAAAAAAAAATGTTTTAAAAAGTAGACTCAGGAAGAGATCATTAGTCAATGCACCCACGTATCTCGCATTCTATGTCTTTGAAAATTTAATTGTATTTGGTATCGCACATCTTGGTACTTAAAAACCAATGTATTATATGTGTTTTTGTATCTCTGACTGAGTTCTGAAAATAAAGATATAAAAAAAAAAAAAAAAAAGAATGAATGAGACATGATTGGATTCCTTTTCCCCCTCTTCTCCCTTAAATAAATTGTCCTCTCAATAGAGTTGTGAGGTTCCGTCTCTAAATGGGATGGCGTTATTTTCACCCTTGCTAAATGTACTAATATCCCGCTTGAGGATAGTTCTTCGTTTGAAGAGCCCATGGATAAAAGGTGGAAACTCTGTTAAGAAAGATGTTTCAACATACGGGATATTTGTTTCAACCGGCGGCGGCTCTTGCCGCGGTTACTGGAGAAACTACCTTCTTGTGTGACTCCTTATAGGATTTGATCGGGGTGGAGGATCCCCTTGACATTACTCAGAAAAGATTTACGGCCTTGAGGGTTATTAATTCTTTTATATGTGTGGCTATTATGCAGTTTATTCACTTGAATGCTTTGGCTTCAGCTTTTTCTGCTCAGGCCCGTCGGGCTCTGGCTGAAGTCATGGTCTGCGGATATGACTTCTAAGTCTAAACTTCTTCCCTCCCTTTAAGAGAAAGATTTTGTCTGGTCCAGGCCTAGACTCCATTATCTCCACGGTCACAGGGGGCAAGGGTGCTCTCCTACCGCATGAGTATATGAACTAATCAAAGGGACAATTTTCGTTCTGATAAAGCCCATGGCAGCAGTCCTCCGCTAAGCCAGAGCAAACCAAGAGGTCTTGGAAGCCGGCTCAGTCCTGGAATAAATCCAAGCAGAGCAAGAAGCCCGCCGAGTCTACGTCAGCTTGAATGGGCGGTCCCCGGTTCTCTTCTGGATCGTGCAGGGGGCAGTATGTCGCTCTTTTCTGTCGCTTGGCTCAGGGACGTGCAGGATGCATGGGTCCTGGAGGTCATAGCTCAGGGTTACAAGAAAGGTTTTAAGTCTCAGCCACCCTAGGGCAGATTCCTCCTGTCTTCCTGACCAGAAAGGAGGGAAGCCTTTTTGGGGTGTGTATGGGATCTGCCCTCTAGGAGTTATTGTCCCGCAGTGAGAGGTTTGGAATACTATTCAAACCTTTTCGTGGTCCCTAAGAAGGAGGAAACTTTCCATACGATTCTGGACCTAAAGTGCTTAAGCAGGTTTTTAAATGTCCCCTCATTTAAGATAGAGACAATAAGGTCCATTCTTTGAGAGGGGTAGTTCATGACCACAATAGATCTGAAGGATGCTCCCTTCTCGTACCAATCCTCAAGGACCGCTTCCAGTTCCTAAGGTTTGCATTCCTGGACCAGCATTTCAGTTTATTGCCCTTCCGTTTGGTCTAGCTAAAGAGATTTTTCGAAGAGTGGACCATTCGGAATATCTCCTTTTGTGTTCTTCGATCCCATGGATGGCAGATAATCTAGAGAGAGTTCTCTTGTATCAAGTACAAGGGTAGAATTCTTGGGTACTATAATAGTCTCCATAGACATGAGAATATTTCTAACAAACCAGAGACGTTGCAAGCTAGCTTCAACATGTCTTGCCCTCCTGATCTCCTTAAGGCCATCTGTGGCTCGAGTATGGAGGTTATTGGTCTCATGGTTCCAGCTTGGGCATCATTTCCTTTCCCAGGTTTCACCTCAGATTGTTGCAACTGCGCATGCTGAACTAGTGGAATGACGATCATTTGGATCTGTCTCAAAAGATTTCTCTGGACAACCAATTGGGAGAATCGCTCTTTGGTGGTTTTGTCCGGATCACTTGTCCTGAGGGTTTTCTGAGAGAGTTATTTTTACTCTCATTCAAGCTTGTAAGCTGGTTGCTCGTCGCATCTATCATAAGGTGTGGAGTACCTACTTATTCTGTTCTCCAGGAAGAACTGCAGAAGGGCTTTTCTGCAAGTCCCCTGAAGGGACAGTTTTCGGCCCTGTTTGTTTTACTGCACAAGAGGTTTGCAAGGCTTCCAGATGTGCAGCCATTTGTTAAGGCTCTGCTGGGATCAGACCTGTGTTTAGATCCAAGGCTCTTTCTTGGAGTTTAAATCTTGTCCTTAAGGTTTTGCAACGGGCTCCGTTGGAGCCTATGCATGAAGTAGACATTAAATTGTTGTCTTGGAAAGTTCGTTTTCTATCGTCTACTGCTTCTGCACGCAGAGTATCTGTGATTGCTGCCTTGCAATGCGTGCCTCCTTATCTGGCTTTTCATGCCGATAAGGCTGTTCTACGAACCAAGTTAGGTTTTCTTCCTAAGGTTGTGTCAATTGCAACATCAATCAAGAGATTATGGTTCAACGTATTTCTGGATGTGGTTTGTGCCTTGAAGTTCTATCTTCGGGGCACAAAGGAATTTAGACAAACCTTTTTCTCTGTTCTCTTTTCTGGGAAGTGTAGAGGTCAGAGGGCCTCTTCGACTTCCTTATCTTTTTGTCTGAGGAGTGTCATCCGTTTAGCATAGAAATGGCGGGACACAAGCCTCCTCTGAGGATTAAGGCTCATTCTATGAGAACAGTGGTTCAAAAATGAGGCCTCTATGGATCAGATTTGTAAGGCGACTATCTGGTTTGCCTTACATACTTTTTCCAAAGTTTGATGTTTTTGCTTCTGCTGAAGCAGCCTTCAGGAGAAAGGTTTTGCAGGCTGTGGTGCCCTCAGATTAGTGTCCTCCTCTCTTTTTTTCCCTCTGGTTAGTATTCTGTGTACTCTAGAACTTGGGTATATGTTTCCCACAAGTAAGGAATGCACCTGTGGACTCTTCCCATATTGAAATGGAAAACATTAATAATGCTTACCTGATAATTTCATTTCCATCTGTATGGGAAGAGTCCACAGCTCCCACCTGTGTTCTCCGATGGGCTGCCCTAAATTTGAAATGTTTTCTTCTGGCACCTTTTTCGCCCTGATATTTTTCCTACTGTTCCTTGTTCCCTCGGCAGAATGACTGGGGTTATGAGGAAGTGGGGGAGGTATTTAAAGGGACAGTCTACACCAGAATATTTATTGCTTTTAAAGATAGATAATCTCTTTATTACCCATTCCCAAGTTTTGCATAACCAACACAGTTATATAAATACACTTTTTACCTCTGTGATTATCTTGTATCTAAGCCTCTTCAAACTGCCCCTTATTTTAGTTCTTTTTACAGGCTTGCACTTTAGCCAATCAGTGTTGGCTCCTAGGAACTTCACGTGCGTGAGCACAGTGTTATCTATATGAAACACATGAACTAACACCCTCTAGTGGTGAAAAAGAGGCGGCCTTCAAGGGCTTGGAAATTAGCATATGAACCTCCTAGATTTAGTTTTTAACTAAGAATACCAAGAGAACAAAGCAAAATTGGTGATAGAAGTAAATTAGAAATTTGTTTAAAATTGCATGCCCTATCTGAATAATGAAAGTTTGTTTTGGACTAGACTGTCCCTTTAAGCCTTTGGCTGGGGTGTCTTTGCCTCCTCCTGGTGGCCAGGTTCAGTATTTCCCACAAGTAAGGAATGCAGCTGTGGACTCTTCCCATACCGATGGAAATTAAATTATCAGGTAAGCATAATTTATGTTTTTTTAATCTCATGTCTGTTAGATTTTTGTTTTTATGAACATTCTTCTCTGGAACTGATGCTTGTGATTTAGGTCGCACGCGCACTTCCTTGGAAGTTGCGAACTTGTTGATTAATAGAATTATGTTTTTTCTAGTTCATTTATCGATCCTTCGTGATGAATTTTCTTGGACAATTGGGCAGTTCTAGAGTGTTTTTCTGCCAGGCAGGTACTGGTCAGATACTTTTCTGTGGGGAGCTGCGAAGCTCCAGCTTTTGCCTGCTTAAAGAAGATTTTGGAAGATAGATCCTTCAAGGATCTCTGGCTGTTCCAGCTGTCTCTTCCATTACCCTTGGTCTGACCAAGGTCTTGACGTTCAGTGTTTTTCCGTCCTTGTTGCAACTCTAGCCTTGGGGCTTGTCAGTGAAGAAAAGTGGTCGGTTACGGAGGGCCGCCCTTTTTGGGTCAGGTAGTTGACCATTTATCCTTGATGCTCCGTTAGGCGCTTCGGGGCGGTGTCTTAAGTTCGATTCTCTGGGACCGGTGAGGTAGCTCAGTGGGTAAATGCCCTGACTGCAAAGAAGTCTGTTTAAAAGATCCA
>NC_069504.1:668562157-668569657 GCF_027579735.1 Bombina bombina | reverse complement strand
AAAATTCCAAGTGCTTTAATGTGCTGCAGCAAAGCACTTCAGTTATTTGTGCTAAAAATAATGATGATTCCTCCACCTTCACATTTGCATGTTTAACAGACAATAATGCTACAGTAAGGAGTGGTGGGGAATGCATTTCATCTAGCCAATTCAGCTATGATTTTCCTCTTGCCACAAGTAAAGCTAATAGCAAACTCACAGGGGACTGTTCCATTATTATGGATACAGTATATAGTGGCAATGGAGAATTTAAAAACATAAATAAATCCCCTGCTGTTGTAATATCTGTGTGTCCTACTGGTGGTCAGAATACACAGTTAGAAAATATAAGTGTGAGACATCTAACAGCATGCCTGACTAATTTTCAAACCTTTGACACACAATCCCCTAAAACAACCAACAATTCTGCAACTTTCAAAAACGCAAATAATCCACCAGAAAAAGGCCTAGAAATGTAAAATCCTCAAGAGCTAAATGCTTTAAAAAATGATTTACAGAGCAACAAATGGGTAAACATAATGGACACAGTCAATAGTTTTACACTGATGCTGTGTAAACACTATCCACACTGTGAATGTATTTTTCTACATTCTTTGGATAAACAAAAATACACTTAGTGCTTGGATGTATCACATGGTCACCCAGAATTAAATGCAGAATATAAGATCATTCTCACTGCAAACGCTCATCTATGGACATAAAAGAAATAGGAAGTATGCCTTCAACTACGGTGAGTGCATTGATATTGGTGTCATTCCTGATAGTAATATACCATTTGGTCCCAAATATATTTAGCTATCCCCATTTCTTTAAAGAAAATTGTTTTAAGCAACAATCGTGCCCATGGGGGGGAGAGGGTCACTTACTGGAAACAGAGTGTTCCCATTTGGGCACTCTTATTTGCTAAACGTTAACAACAAAATAGTCTGTACCTGAATTGAGTATTGAAAAACGTATGCCATTCAAACACCATTTTATTTTGTAAGACAGATACAGGACAGACCAAACCCCAAGTTAGTTTAATGTATATATTATGTGTAGATTTACATTTCTTTCATGTAATTAGCAAGAGTCCATGAGCTAGTGACGTATGGGATATACATTCCTACCAGGAGGGGCAAAGTTTCCCAAACCTTAAAATGCCTATAAATACACCCCTCACCACACCCACAATTCAGTTTTACAAACTTTGCCTCCGATGGAGGTGGTGAAGTAAGTTTGTGCTAGATTCTACGTTGATATGCGCTCCGCAGCAAGTTGGAGCCCGGTTTTCCTCTCAGCGTGCAGTGAATGTCAGAGGGATGTGAGGAGAGTATTGCCTATTTGAATGCAGTGATCTCCTTCTAAGGGGTCTATTTCATAGGTTCTCTGTTATCGGTCGTAGAGATTCATCTCTTACCTCCCTTTTCAGATCGACAATATACTCTTATATATACCATTACCTCTGCTGATTCTCGTTTCAGTACTGGTTTGGCTATCTGCTATATGTAGATGAGTGTCCTGGGGTAAGTAAGTCTTATTTTCTGTGACACTCCTAGCTATGGTTGGGCACTTTGTTTATAAAGTTCTAAATATATGTATTCAAACATTTATTTGCCTTGACTCAGAATGTTCAACTTTCCTTATTTTTCAGACAGTCAGTTTCATATTTGGGATAATGCATTTTAATTTAACATTTTTTACCTTAAAATTTGACTTTTTCCCTGTGGGCTGTTAGGCTCGCGGGGGCTGAAAATGCTTCATTTTATTGCGTCATTCTTGGCGCGGACTTTTTTGGCGCAAAAATTCTATTTCCGTTTCCGGCGTCATACGTGTCGCCGGAAGTTGCGTCATTCTTTGACGTTATTTTGCGCCAAAAATGTCGGCGTTCCGGATGTGGCGTCATTTTTGGCGCCAAAAAGCATTTAGGCGCCAAATAATGTGGGCGTCTTATTTGGCGCGAAAAAATATGGGCGTCACTTTTGTCTCCACATTATTTAAGTCTCATTTTTTATTGCTTCTGGTTGCTAGAAGCTTGTTCTTTGGCATTTTTTCCCATTCCTGAAACTGTCATTTAAGGAATTTGATCAATTTTGCTTTATATGTTGTTTTTTTCTTTTACATATTGCAAGATGTTCCACGTTGCAACTGAGTCAGAAGTTACTTCAGGAAAGTCACTGCACAGTGCTGGAGCTACCAAGCTAAGTGTATCTGCTATAAACTTTTGGTATCTGTTTCTCCAGCTGTTATTTGTATTGCATGTCATGTCAAACTTATTAATGCAGATAAAATTTCCTTTAGTACTGTTACATTACCTGTTGCTGTTCCGTCAACATCTAATTTTCAGAGTGTTCCTGATAACATAAGAGATTTTATTTTTTAAATCCATTAAGAAGGCTATGTCTGTTATTTCTCCTTCTAGTATACATAAAAGTCTTTTAAAACTTCTCTTTTTTCAGATGAATTTTTAAATGAACATCATCATTCTGATACTGATAATGGTTCTTCTGGTTCAGAGGTTTCTGTCTCAGAGGTTGATGCTGATAAATCTTTGTATTTGTTCAAGATGGAATTTATTCGTTCTTTACTTAAAGAAGTGTTATTTGCATTAGAAATAGAGGATTCTGGTCCTCTTGATTCTAAATGTAAACGTTTAAATAAGGTTTTTAAATCTCCTGTAGTTATTCCAGAAGTGTTTTATCTCCCTGATGCTATTTCTGAAGTAATTTCCAGGGAATGGAATAATTTGGGTAATTTATTTACTCCTTCTAGACGTTTAAGCAAATTATATCCTGTGCCATCTGACAGATTAGAGTTTTTTGAGACAAAAATCCCTAAGGTTATGGGGCTATCTCTACTCCTGCTAATGTACTACTATTCCTACGGCAGATAGTACTTCATTTAAGGATCCTTTAGATAGGAAAATTGAATCCTTTCTAAGAAAAGCTTACTTATGTTCAGGTAATCTTCTTAGACCTGCTATATTTTTAGCGGATGTTGCTGCAGCTTCAACTTTTAGAAGCTTTAGAGCAACAAGTAACAGATCATAATTTTATAGCATTATTATTATTCTATAACATGCTAATAATTTTATTGGTGATACCATCTTTTGATATCATTAGAGTTGATGTCAGGTATATGTCTCTAGCTATTTTAGCTAGAGAAGCTTTATGGATTAAACTTGGAATGCTGACATGTCTTCTAAGTCATCTTTGCTTTCCCTTTCTTTCCAGGGTAAATAATCATTTTAGTTCCTTTCCTTACAAGGAACAAAAGCCTGATCCTTCATCCTCAGGAGCGGTATCAGTTTGGAAACTATTTCCAGTTTGGAATATATCCAAGCCTTATAGAAACCTATAGCCAGCTCCTAAGTACCTATGAAGGTGCGGCCCTTATTCCAGCTCAGCTGGTATGGGGCAGATTACGTTTTCTTCAAAGAAATTTGGATCAATTCCGTTCTTAATCTCTGGTTTCAGAAACATTGTTTCAGAAAGGTACAGAATTGGCTTCAAGTTAAGGCCTCCTGCTAAGAGATTCTTTTCTTTCCCGTGTCCCAGTTAACACAGCAAAGGCTCAGCATTTCTGTAATGTGTTTCAGATCTAGAGTTGGCTGGAGTATTTATGCCAGTTCCAGTTCTGGAACAGGGGCTGGGGTTTTATTTTATCTCTTCATTTGTACCAAAGAAGGTCAATTCCTTCAGACCAGTTCCGGATCTGTCATTATTGAATCGTTATGTTAGGATACCAACATTCAAGATGGTTACTGTAGGACTATCCTGCCTTTTGTTTAGCAAGGGCATTATATGTCTACAATAGATTTACAGGATGTGTATCTGCATATTCCGATTCATCCAGATCACTTTTAGTGTCTGAGATTCTCTTTTTAGACAAGCATTACCAGTTTTGTGGCTCTACCGTTTGGCCTAGCCTCAGTTCCAAGAATTTTTTTCAAAGGTTCTCGGTGCCCCTTTTTTCTGTAATCAGAGAATAGGGTTTTGGTATTTCCTTATTTGGACGATATCTTGGTACTTGCTCAGTCTTCTCATTTTCGAAGAATCTCATACGAATCGACTTGTGTTGTTTCTTCAATTTCATGGTTGGAGGATCAATTTACCATTCAGTTCATTGATTCCTCAGACAAGGGTAACCTTTTTAGGTTTCTAGATAAATTCAGTGTCTATGACTCTGTCCTTGTCAGACAAGAGAAGTTTAACATTGATATCAGCTTGTCAAAACCTTCAGTCACAATCATTCCCTTTGGTAGCCTTATGCATGGAAATGTTGGGTCTTAGGACTGCCGCATCAGATGCGATCTCCTTTGCTCGTTTTCACATGCGACCTCTTCAGCTCTGTATGCTGACCCAATGGTGCAGGGATTACTCAAAGATATCTCAATTAATATCTTTAAACCGATTTTACAACACTCTCTGACATGGTGGACAGATCACCATCGTTTAGTTCAGGGGGCTTCTTTGTTCTTCCGACCTGGACTATAATCTCAACAGATGCAAGTCTTACAGGTTGGGGAGCTGTGTGGGGGTATCTGACGGCACAAGGGGTTTGGGAATCTCAGGAGGTGAGATTTCCGATCAATATTTTGGAACTCCGTGCAATTTTCAGAGCTCTTCAGTCTTGGCCTCTTCTCAAGAGAGAGTTGTTCATTTGTTTTCAGATAGACAATGTCACAACTGTGGCATACATCAATCATCAAGGAGGGACTCACAGTCCTCTGGCTATGAAAGAAGTATCTCGAATTTTGGTTTGGGCGGAATCCAGCTCCTGTCTAATCTCTGCGGTTCATATCCCAGGTATGGACAATTGGAAAGCGGATTATCTCAGTCGCCAAACGTTGCATCCGGGCGAATGGTCTCTTCACCCAGAGGTATTTCTTCAGATTGTTCAAATGTGGGAACTTCCAGAAATAGATCTGATGGCTTCTCATCTAAACAAGAAACTTCCCAGGTATCTGTCCAGATCCCAGGATCCTCAGGCGGAGGCAGTGGATGCATTATCACTTCCTTGGAAGTATCATCCTGCCTATATCTTTCCGCCTCTAGTTCTTCTTCCAAGAGTAATCTCCAAGATTCTGAAGGAATGCTCGTTTGTTCTGCTGGTAGCTCCGGCATGGCCTCACAGGTTTTGGTATGCGGATCTTGTCCGGATGGCCTCTTGCCAACCGTGGACTCTTCCGTTAAGACCAGACCTTTTGTCTCAAGGTCCTTTTTTCCATCAGGATCTGAAATCCTTAAATTTAAAGGTATGGAGATTGAACGCTTTCTCTGACTCTGTGATTAATACTATGTTACAGGCTCGTAAATCTGTATCCAGAGAGATATATTATAGAGTCTGGAAGACTTATATTTCTTGGTGTCTTTCTCATCATTTTTCTTGGCATTCTTTTAGAATACCGAGAATATTACAGTTTCTTCAGGATGGTTTAGATAAGGGTTTGTCCGCAAGTTCCTTGAAAGGTCAAATCTCTGCTCTTTCTGTTCTTTTTCACAGACAGATTGCTATTCTTCCTGATATTCATTGTTTTGTACAAGCTTTGGTTCGTATAAAGCCTGTCATTAAGTCAATTTCTCCTCCTTGGAGTTTGAATTTGGTTCTGGGTGCTCTTCAAGCTCCTCCATTTGAACCTATGCATTCATTGGATATTAAATTACTTTCTTGGAAAGTTTTGTTCCTTTTGGCCATCTCTTCTGCCAGAAGAGTTTCTGAATTATCTGCTCTTTCTTGTGAGTCTCCTTTTCTGATTTTTCATCAGGATAAGGCGGTGTTGCGAACTTCTTTTGAATTTTTACCTAAGTTGTGAATTCCAACAACATTAGTAGAGACATTGTGGTTCCTTCATTATGTCTTAATCCTAAGAATTCTAAGGAGAAATCGTTGCATTCTTTGGATGTTATTAGAGCTTTGAAATATTATGTTGAAGCTACTAAGTCTTTCCGAAAGACTTCAAGTTTATTTGTTATCTTTTCCGGTTTTAGAAAGGCCAGAAAACTTCTGCCATTTCTTTGGCATCTTGGTTGAAATCTTTAATTCATCTTGCCTATGTTGAGTCGGGTAAGACTCCGCCTCATAGGATTACAGCTCATTCTACTAGGTCAGTTTCTACTTCCTGGGCGTTTAGGAATGAAGCTTCGGTTGATCAGATTTGCAAAGCGGCAACTTGGTCCTCTTTGCATACTTTTACCAAATTCTACCATTTTGTTGTATTTTCTTCTTCTGAAGCAGTTTTTGGTAGAAAAGTACTTCAGGCAGCGTTTTCAGTTTGAATCTTCTGCTTATGTTTTTTCATTAAACTTTATTTTGGGTGTGGATTATTTTCAGCAGGAATTGGCTGTCTTTATTTTATCCCTCCCTCTCTAGTGACTCTTGTGTGGAAAGATCCACATCTTGGGTAGTCATTATCCCATACGTCACTAGCTCATGGACTCTTGCTAATTACATGAAAGAAAACATAATTTATGTAAGAACTTACCTGATAAATTCATTTCTTTCATATTAGCAAGAGTCCATGAGGCCCGCCCTTTTTTTGTGGTGGTTATGATTTTTTTGTATAAAGCACAATTATTCCAATTCCTTATTTTATATGCTTTCACACTTTTTCCTTATCACCCCACTTCTTGGCTATTCGTTAAACTGAATTGTGGGTGTGGTGAGGGGTGTATTTATAGGCATTTTAAGGTTTGGGAAACTTTGCCCCTCCTGGTAGGAATGTATATCCCATACGTCACTAGCTCATGGACTCTTGCTAATATGAAAGAAATGAATTTATCAGGTAAGTTCTTACATAAATTATGTTTTTATATTTTTCTTGTTAACAGGTATCACAAAAAGGAATGACTGATACCAAATGCAAAAAGCAGAGCCATGACTGACATCAGATACCAGAGGCACAATTGCATCTAGAGAATCTCCATCTTAAAATAACAGAACTAAAGCCGATTGCTATAATTTAGTTTGTAATAGAACATAACCATATAAAGGTTACTAACAAGTACCTTTACAATGAGTCAATTAATCCTTGTTCCAGCATTTACTGAAAACTCTCACATATCTATGATGATTAAACTACTGTTCCTATATGTAAATGTATATTTTTACAAAATGTATATGGTACCATAGTATACCCCTGCAGGTTTTCATTGTTCATCATACTATTCCATGTAAAATCACAATAGGTGCTAACAGGACTCAGGTAAACTAAGCAGAATGATATACCCTATAGTTTAATAGTCTAAATTTGCAGATTATTATTTTATCTTTAGAATTTATAGGTCTTAAGATAAAATAATTAAACAACATAGTTTTAAAATTGGTAACTATTTCTTGCTTATTTAATTCAAGAAGGGTATCCTTTTAAATCATCATTGCTACAGTCCTGTTAAATATTATGTTAAGCTATTTACCTGGTATTTCTCAGTAACTGTTGAATATATATGGCAATCATATGTAATGGAAATCAGTCAGTGTTAAAGATGCAATAATTCCCACTTTAGAAAAATAAGATATACA
>NC_069504.1:666713250-666849561 GCF_027579735.1 Bombina bombina | reverse complement strand
ACGGGGAGAGAGAGAGAGCAAAAGAGAGGGGGAAGAGAGAGAGCAAGAAAGGGGGGAAAGAGAGAGAGAACAAAAGAGAGGAGGAGGCAGAGCAAAAGAGAGGGTGGAGAGAGAGAGAGAGCAAAATAGAGGGGGAGAGAGAGCAAAAGACAGGGGAGAGAGAGAGCAAAAGAGAGAGGGGAGAGAGAGCTAAATAGAGGGGGGAGAGAGAGAGATCAAAAGAGAGGGGGAATAGAGGGAAAGCAAAAGAGAGGGGGGAGAGAGAGAGCAAAAGAGAGGGGAAGAGAGAGAGAGCAAGAAAGGGGGAAAGAGAGAGAGATCAAAAGAGAGGGGGAGAGAGAGCAAAAGAGTGGGGGGAGAGAGAGGGAGAGCAAAAGAGAGTGGGAAGAGAGAAAGAGAAAAAGAGAGGGGGAGAGAGAGCAAAAGAGAGGGGGGAGAGAGGGAGAGCAAAAGAGAGAGGGGAGAGAGAGAGAGAGAGCAAAAGAGAGAGGGAGGAGAGAGAGAGAGAGAGAGAGTGCAAAAGAGAAGGGGGAGAGAGAGAGCAAGCAAAAGAGAGGGGAGAGAGCTAAAGAGAGGGAAGAGAGAGAGAGCAAAGGAGAGGGGGAGAGAGAGAGAGCAAAATAGAGGGGGAAGAGAGAGAGCAAGAAAGGGGGAAAGAGAGAGAGCAAGAGAAGTGGAGAGAGAGAGAGAGAGCAAAAGAGAGGGAGGAGAGAGAGGGGGAGATAGAGGGGGGAGAGAAAGAGCAAAAGCAAAAGGGAGGTGAGAGAGAGAGCAAAAGAGAGGTGAGAGAGAGACGGCATAAGAGAAGGGGAGAGATAGCAAAAGAGAGTGGAGGATAGAGAGAGCACAAGAGAGAGGAAGAGAGAGAGCAAAAGAGAGGGGGGAGAGAGTGAGAGCAAAAGAGAGGGGGAAGAGAGAGCAAAAGAGATGGGGAGAGAGAGCAAAAGAGAGGGGAGAGAGAGAGCAAAAGAGAAGGGGAGATAGAGAGAGCAAAAGAGAGGGGGGAGAGAGAGAGCAAAAGAGAGGGAGAGAGAGAGAGCTAAAGAGAGGGGAGAGATAGAGCAAAAGAGAGGGGGAAGAGAGATCAAGCAAAAGAGAGAGGTTGAGAGAGAGCAAAAGCTAGGAGGGAGAGGGAGAGCAAAAGAAGGGGGTGGAGAGAGAGAGAGAGAGAGAGAGAAAGGGGGAAAGAGAGGGAACAAAAGCAAAAGATAGGGGGAAGAGAGAGAGCAAGAGAAGGGGCAGAGAGAGAGATAGCAAAAGAGAGGGGAGAGAGAGGGAGCACAAGAGAGAGGGGAGAGAGAGAGCAAAAAAGGGGGAAAGAGAGAGCAATATAGAGGAGGGAGTTAGCAAAAGAGAGAGGGGAGAGAGCAAAAGGGAGTGAGGAGAGAGAGGGGAAGAGAGAGAAAGAGAGAGAGAGAGAGCAAAAGAGTGGGGAGAGAGAGGGAGCACAAGAGAGGGGGGAGAGAGAGAGCAAAAAGGGGAAAGAGAGAGCAATATAGAGGGGGAAAGAGCAAAAGGGAGGGAGGAGAGAGAGCAAAAAAGAGGGGGGGGGAGAGAGAGAGCAAAAGAGAGGGGAGAGAGAGAGCAAAAGCAAAAGATAGGGGGAAGAGAGAGAGCAAGAGAGAGAGAGCAAAAGAGACGGGGGAGAGAGAGGGGTAGAGAGAGAGAGAGCAAAAGAGAGGGGAGAGAGAGAGCTTTCTCTCCCCCTTCTCTTTTGGTCTCTCTCTCCCCCTCTCTTTTGCTCTCTCTCTCTCTCTCCCCCCTTACTTTTGCTCCCCTCCTCTCTCTCTCTTTCTCCCTCTCTCTTTTGCTCTCTCTCTCTCTCTCCCCCTCTATTTTGCTCTCTCCCCCCCCTTTCTTTTGCTCTCTCTCCCCCCTCTCTTTTGCTCTCTCTCTCTATCTCTCCCTCCTCTCTTTTGCTCTCTCTCCCCCTCTCTTGTGTTCTCTATCCCCCCCCTCTCTCTCTCTCTATCTATCTATCTATCTCTCCCTCTCTTCCCCCTCTCTTTTTCTCTCTCTCCCCCCTCTCTTTTGCTCTCTCTCCCCCTCTCTTTTGCTCTCTCTCTCTCTCTCTCTCTCTTTTGCTCTCTCTATCTCCCTCTCTATTTTGCTCTCTCTATCCCCCCTTCTCTTTTGCTCTCTCTCTCTCGCTCCCCTCTCTCTTTTGCTCTATCTCCCTCCCCCTTCTCTTTTGCTCTCTCTCTCTCTCCCTCTCGTTTGCTCTCTCTCCCCTTTCTTTTGCTCTCTCTCCCCCCCCTCTCTTTTGCTCTCTCTCCCCCTTTTTTTTGCTCTCCCTCCCTCCCCCTTCCTCTCTCGACCCCCTCCCTCTCTCTCCCCTCCTCTCTCTCCCTCCTCTCTCCCTCTATCCCCCCTCTATCTCTCCCCCCTCTCTTGCTCTCTCCCCCCTCCCTCTATTTTGCTCTCTCTATCTCTTCCCTATCTTTTGCTCTCTCTCCCCCCTCTCTATTTTTTTGTTTGTTTATTTTTATTGAGGATAATACAAATACCAGACATACAGGTTGCTCAATGAAATAGATACATACGTAATGTCATGAGTAAAACATATACATCTCAAGGTACAGTAAGCAATTTGAGGAGCAAACCCAAAAGTCACCCTCTTTTTTTTACCCCTCAACAATAACAAAGGCCACTGTTGGACCTTCAATTGCACAGCACACTGACTAACTGAGTTTTTTTTTACAGAAGATAGACCTCTCTTGGGTCTATATATTTCAATCACATAAGATACACGAATACATTCACACATGACAAACATAGCTCACAGTTAGGTAACAAACAGTGTGTAGAAATCTGAGGCATTTCCAGTCTATAGGAATACATCAAAACAGTACAGGCATCTAAACTATAGAAAGGCTAATAACACAAAGCATAGAGTAATACAGGGTTAGGTATCCCTAGAAAACATTGCTGAAGATCATCTGTAGTGTGGCTTGTATAATCTATTGGTTTTGAAAGGTTAGCATATAATATGACTTAATTGCACATTAAAAAATTGTATACCTAAAACCAGGGCCCACATTAGTAGTGTAATACTTATAATTACACAGTGCTGCCCAATAATAAACAGACAGATCCATCATTGAATGCTATGATATCGGAAATATAAGAACAATTCTAGGACTTCACATTATGCAGATGGAGTTATCTTAGAGAAAGATAAGCAATAGAGTGGGCTGTATGGTCTACTTATAAATAAGGGATAGGTTCAATAGATTAATGCAGGTTCATAAGGAATGACTTTGAGGCATATAAATTCTGTAAAGGTTGTTACCAAACCATCACAAACATTGTGTAGATATGTGTCAGGCACAGCCTTTATTATCTGGAAGGATTAGAATGATTGGCCATGTTATAAAACTGAACCACAACTGCTAGGAATCAACTATATGAAAATGTAATTGTTGCTGGGCTGGTTAATGGAATCAACATTGTGGAACGAGGCAGCTAAGTTGAACCATGAGACCAAACAGCAGGATTTAGTATATTGACAGTGTAAGTTAGCTGTTCCTATAGCCACTACATGTGTATTTAAGTACACTGAAAAACTGTGACAGGAAGTCTAACAACACAATACAAAACAAGAATGTATCACCAAGAGAAATACTATAAAAAATAGCACAAGGTACAAAATACTGTAACAGCCCAGATTAGATGGCTTAGTAAGTGTGCACACAATATATAACCATTTGCAAGTGGATCAGCTGAGTGGTTTGTAATGAACAGCACATAGGATATTAGAGAGACAGAGGAGTGTAAACACGTAAACAGTAGCAGCTTCAAAGGGTATATGCTGTAAGATGTAACGGCAAAGTTTGAGACACAGAGTAAAGCACTGTTTCCAGTTTCCAACACACTGTGTATAAATTTGAATAGGTCTTACCCAAAAGCTCTGCAAGTCTGGAGCGGCCGTAGGCAAGGGGAAGACTGCAGCAGCGTGTCCGGTGTAAGGAGATTATAGAGCGTAGCTGGCGTGTGAAGTCACCGCTCAGGATTCTGTGACATTGACAGGTGATGATGAAACAATTATTGGACACCTTAGGTCCTTACTCTATGAGCTGGTATGTGTCTGTTGACAAATTAGCTTACTGCTGTTGCAATTGTCTCAAACCAAACTCTATTCTTTTAATACAAATATTAGCTATCTATTGGTGTGTGCTGCATGCAGTACCATGGAGCAAAGGTTTATTGGGAGCTGTTAGCCTATCATAGTAAAACATTTAATTTGACCTAAATAGTAAGCTTAAGCAACCAAAGAGTTAGCAATGGGGCGGCTCATGGGCTTTTGACTGAGATTTGAACACCACAGATAAGGATAACTTGTTTTAGATATCACAACACCTTCCTAAGGATATCCGACAGTTCGATCTGTGATGAGAGCAGGATGTGATGTCACTAGTTGGGGGCAGGGCTTAGGTCCGGTAGTCTGTGTTGTAGTTAGTGAAATCAACCTGTCTAGATGTATGTTTCTGTGCTCTGTAATAAAAAAGAGTTGTACCATCATTGCTGTGTCCTGCATATGTCCTGCATCTCATGACATGGTGTCAGAAGTTCTGGCCTGCGCTTCTGTTCCTGATCGATTGCAATGTCAAGGTTTACCCCACCTGAGCCTTTTGACTTCTCTCAGCCTGCAGCTTGGCCCACATGGCGTCAGCGGTTTCAGCGCTTCAGAATTGCTTCCAAACTGAACAAGGAGAGTGGTGATGTACAAGTTAAATCTCTTTTATACTCTATGGGGAAAGATGTGGAGCCAGTGTTCAATGCTTTTACTTTCCAAGAAGGGGAAGAATTTAACTTTGATATAGTTATGGATAAACTCAGTGCCCACTTTGTGCCCAAAAGAAATGTGATTCATTCACAAACGTAATCAGCGTGTGGGAGAATCTGTGGAGTCATTTGTGCGCAGCCTGTATGAACTAGCTGAATTCTGTGAGTTTGGTGTTGCTAAAGAAGAGCAAATCAGAGACAGAATAGTTATTGGAATTGCAGATGCTGAAGTCTCACTGAAGCTGCAGTTAGAGCCTGATTTAACATTAGATGGGGCTATTAGGATGGCCTGCCAGAGTGAACTGATGAAAAAGCAGAGTGCTGATCTGAGGTCTGAGAGTATTGTGGATGAAGTGCAACAGTCCAGGAAATCTGCTAGTGAAAGGCACAGTGTGAGTGGTAGATCTAAAATAATGGAAAGGCCTAGAAGTGGATGGGCGCAACATGCCCGATGCACACGGTGCTACCGTGCCCATGATCAGAGTGTTATATGCCTGGCCAGAGATAAAAGATGCAGAAAATGTAACAGAATGGGCCATTTTGAAGTGGTGTGTAAAACTGAAAACATTAAGGAGATGCAGGTGTACAGTGACCAGGAGGGTTAGGAAGTGTCTTTTGTGGGGTCCGTTGTGGAACGGCCAAGCTCAGAGGAAGATTGGAAAGTTACTTTTACTGTAATGGGAGCCAAAGTTGATTTTAAGATTGACACAGGAGCAGATATCACTGTAATGTCTTTTGCTGAATTTATGAAATTGCCTCGACAGCCCCAGCTGGCGAAGGTTACTACAAATGTCCATAGTCCTGGTGGCCGCATAGATTGTGTGGGGAAATTTCTTGCCAGCTGTGAGTACAAGCAAAGAAAGTTCACCATGTGGGTGCATGTGATTCGAGGTCAGTGTGTTAACAATTTATTGAGCAGAAAAGCAGCCTGTGACTTGGGCCTCGTGGCAAGAGTGAATGAGATTTCTGAAGATATGTTTGGCGAGTTGGGCCTACTGAATTGCAAACCAGTCCGTATAGCACTTAAAAGTGATGCAGTCCCATACAGTATTTCTACTCCCCGTAGAATTCCGTTCCCGCTCATGCCTCAAGTGGAGAAAGAGCTTATGCGCATGAAGTCTATGGGGGTTATTGAAGAGGTTGTTGAAGCGACTGATTGGTGTGCCCCCATTGTTCCGGTTGCAAAGAAAAACGGAAAGGTGCGCATCTGTGTGGACCTGAAAAGGTTGAATGAGGCAGTGAAGAGAGAGAGATTTGTGATGCCGACATTAGAAGATATAGCTCCAAAGTTGGCTGGGGCGAAGTTCTTTTCCACATTAAACGCTTCTAGCGGCATTTGGCAGATCCCCCTGGATCCAAAGTGTCGCAAACTGACTACCTTTATCACAACGGTAGGTCGGTTCTGCTTCTGCAGACTCCCCTTTGGGATATCCTCCGCTCCTGAAATCTTTCAAAGGGAAATGAGTTCTCTCCTGAGTGACCACGTGGGCACAGCGGTCGTCATGGACGACATTCTAGTGTATGGGTCTACAGTGGAGGAGCATGATCAGCGTTTAAGTTGTGTGCTACAGGCTATCAAAGAGTCTGGGCTGAAGCTGAATAAAGAAAAATGTCATTTTAGGAAAACTGAATTATGTTACTTTGGGCATGTCATCAAAGGGGATGGCATCAAGCCAGACCCCGAGAAAATTTGTGCTATTGAACAGATGAAAAGTCCTTCTGATGTACATGAGCTGAGACAGATATTGGGCCTTGTAAATTACGTGGGCAAGTTTCTTCTAGATTTATCAACAGTTTTACACCCTATAACAGAGTTGCTTAAGAAAGACGTTGCCTGGGTCTGGGGACCTTCACAAGAAAAAGCTTTTCTGCAGGCCAAGTCCCTGCTGGGGTCTGCCCCAGTGCTGGGGTTCTACGACCCTTCAAAAAAGACTGTGGTTAGTGCCGATGCAAGCAGTTATGGGTTGGGGGCTGCACTCCTGCAGTTAAATGATAATAAACTACAGCCCATCGCCTACTGTTCCCACACACTGACGGCTGCGGAGTCAAAATACGCTCAAATTGAGAAAGAGTGCCTGGCTGCAGTTTGGGCCTGTGAGCACTTTCAGCGTTATCTAGTGGGTTTGGAGAAATTTAGTCTGGAAACTGACCACAAACCGCTAGTCCCTCTAATCAACTCTTATGACATTGACAAAACACCCTTGAGATGCCAGAGACTTTTAATGAGACTGCTCAGGTTCAATGTTCAGGCAGTGCATGTGAAACAACTGGTTGTGGCGGATACACTATCCAGGCTCCCGCTGGCTGCTGCTGAAGAATCCTCCACAGAATCTGATGTGAAAGTGTATGTTGATTCAGTTCTGGCTTCTAAGTCCATTTCTTCAAGGAAACTGGAGGAAATAAAGAAAGAGACATATTTGGACACAGATCTGCAAGAGGTTATAAAGTTCATAAAAGAAGGCTGGCCCGAGAGCCGGGCAGCCTGGATGTCTTTAAGTGCTTCCCAGCCAGAGAGGTCGCAGCTCACGGAGCTGGAGGGGTTGGTGCTGTTCCAAGACCGCATTGTGATTCCTGTCAGCATGAGGAAGGAGATATTAAACAGGATTCACGATGGCCACTTAGGCATTACAAAGTGCAGAGAAAGGGCAGCTACAGCTGTGTGGTGGCCTGGGATCAGCTCCAACATTGCAAATCACGTGTCTAGATGTGCCTTTTTCCGGGACTTTTACTCAGAGAAGGGAGCCCTTGATTTCTACTCCGCTGCCTGCGGGGCCGTGGCAGAAAATAGCTGCTGATTTGTGCGAACTGCACGGAAAAAAGTTCCTTGTTGTGATCGACTACTATTCCAGGTATTTGAAAATTGCACCCCTGAATGATATCACAAGTCAAGCCGTTATCATTCGCCTGAAGAGCTTGTTCCCCCGGTGGGGCATTGCAATGGAGCTGGTGAGTGATAATGGTATGCAGTTCGCTTCTACAGAGTTCAGTGCTTTCAGCAGGGAATATGACTTTGTACATTCCACGTCAAGTCCACATTATCCGCAGGCCAACGGAATGGCTGAAAGGGCAGTTCAAACAACAAAATTCATTCTAAAGCAATCTGAGCCGTACCTTGCCCTCTTGTCATACAGGGTGACGCAGATTCAAGCTACCGGGTTTAGCCCGGGACAGCTGATGCTAGGACGCCAGATTCGCACCACTTTACCCTCAGTGGGTGTCTTCAAGCCGCCTGGCCATGTTCCTCGGGACGAAGTCCTTAGGAGGGATGAAGAGGCCAAAAAGGGTAATCGTTTCTTCTACGACAGGAGACATTCTGTCAGGCCCTTACAGGAACTGAATGCGGGGCAAACTGTCAGAATTAAACTGGATGATGAGAAGAAATGGAAGACGCCTGCTACGGTAGTTGGCCGCTCTCCAGAACCAAGGTCTTATACAGTCCTTACTGAGGGAGGGACGGTTACACGCCGTAACTGAAGACATCTTCAGCCTGTACCTGAGAGTCTGGAACTGAATGCCTCATTACCACTGCCGGTGGGATCCCCTGTTCTAAGAGAGGTGCCTTCCCCTCAGCAAGATCACAGCGGGGATATATCTTTGCCTCCAGCAGACTCTAATTCACCATCTTCTGTATCAGAGGACAGTTCATGCAAAGTTACATCAAGCGGAAGAGTGGTGAGACTTCCGGCCCGATATAGGGACTGACTTTAGCTAGAACAGTGACCGGAAGTATGGGCAGAATAGTCTCATGGTCACTGTCTACCCCGATGTCCAAGTCAGGATGTAATTTATGTGTTTATATTTTCTGAACCTATTTGCTTATATATTGTTCGAAAAAAAAATGTTGTTGTATAACCTTGTTATTTGTTATATTCAAATGTATGCATCGCCTTTGAAAAAGGGGAAGATGTGATGAGAGCAGGATGTGATGTCACTAGTTGGGGGCGGGGCTTAGGTCCGGTAGTCTGTGTCGTAGTTAGTTAGTGAAATCAACCTGACTAGATGTATGTTTCTGTGCTCTGTAATAAAATAGAGTTGTACCATCATTGCTGTGTCCTGCATATGTCCTGCATCTCATGACACGATCCACTTTTGGATCCTCTTAATGAACATATTTATATGCAACATAAGAACTATTAAATGCAGTACATCTCTGTAGCCAGTAACACACCTATAAACTTTCACGTAATCTAGTAAATAACAAGGAGACCTATAGTACATACATAAACACTATGGCCTAGATTTGGAGTTCGGCGGTAAAAGGGCTGCTAACGCTCCGCGGGCTTTTTTCTGGCCGCACCATAAATTTAACTCTGGTATCGAGAGTTCAAACAAATGCTGCGTTAGGCTCCAAAAAAGGAGCGTAGAGCATTTTTACCGCAAATGCAACTCTCGATACCAGAGTTGCTTACGGACGCGGCCGGCCTCAAAAACGTGCTCGTGCACGATTCCCCCATAGGAAACAATGGGGCTGTTTGAGCTGAAAAAAAACCTAACACCTGCAAAAAAGCAGCGTTCAGCTCCTAACGCAGCCCCATTGTTTCCTATGGGGAAACACTTCCTACGTCTGCACCTAACACTCTAACATGTACCCCGAGTCTAAACACCCCTAACCTTACACTTATTAACCCCTAATCTGCCGCCCCCGCTATCGCTGACCCCTGCATATTTTTTTAAACCCCTAATCTGCCGCTCCGTAAACCGCCGCAACCTACGTTATCCCTATGTACCCCTAATCTGCTGCCCTAACATCGCCGACCCCTATATTATATTTATTAACCCCTAATCTGCCCCCCTCAACGTCGCCGACACCTGCCTACACTTATTAACCCCTAATCTGCCAAGCGGACCTGAGCGCTACTATAATAAAGTTATGAACCCCTAACCCGCCTCACTAACCCTATCATAAATAGTATTAACCCCTAATCTGCCCTCCCTAACATCGCCGACACCTAACTTCAATTATTAACCCCTAATCTGCCGACCGGAGCTCACCGCTATTCTAATAAATGTATTAACCCCTAAAGCTAAGTCTAACCCTAACACTAACACCCCCCTAAGTTAAATATAATTTTTATCTAACGAAATAAATTAACTCTTATTAAATAAATGATTCCTATTTAAAGCTAAATACTTACCTGTAAAATACATCCTAATATAGCTACAATATAAATTATAATTATATTATAGCTATTTTAGGATTAATATTTATTTTACAGGTAACTTTGTAATTATTTTAACCAGGTACAATAGCTATTAAATAGTTAAGAACTATTTAATAGTTACCTAGTTAAAATAATAACAAATTTACCTGTAAAATAAGTCCTAACCTAAGATATAATTAAACCTAACACTACCCTATCAATAAATTAATTAAATAAACTACCTACAATTACCTACAATTAACCTAACACTACACTATCAATAAATTAATTAAACACAATTCCTACAAATAAATACAATTAAATAAACTAGCTAAAGTACAAAAAATAAAAAAGATCTAAGTTACAGAAAATAAAAAAATATTTACAAACATAATAAAAATATTACAACAATTTTAAACTAATTACACCTACTCTAAGCCCCCTAATAAAATAACAAAGCCCCCCAAAATAAAAAATTCCCTACCCTATTCTAAATTAAAAAAAGTTACAAGCTCTTTTACCTTACCAGCCCTGAACAGGGCCCTTTGCGGGGCATGCCCCAAGAATTTCAGCTCTTTTGCCTGTAAAAGAATAAATACAATACCCCCCCCCCAACATTACAACCCACCACCCACATACCCCTAATCTAACCCAAACCCCCCTTAAATAAACCTAACACTAAGCCCCTGAAGATCTTCCTACCTTGTCTTCACCATACCAGGTTCACCGATCCGTCCTGAAGAGCTCCTCCGATGTCCTGATCCAAGCCCAAGCGGGGGCTGAAGAGGTCCATGATCCGGTCAAAGTCTTCATCCAAGCGGGGCAGAAGAGGATCTTCCATCCGATTGAAGTCATCATCCAGGCGGCATCTTCGATCTTCTTCCATCCGGAGCGAAGCGGCAGGATCCTGAAGACATCCAGCGCGGAACATCCATCCGGACCGACGACTGAACGACGAATGACTGTTCCTTTAAGGGACGTCATCCAAGATGGCGTCCCTCAAATTCCGATTGGCTGATAGGATTCTATCAGCCAATCGGAATTAAGGTAGGAATTTTCTGATTGGCTGATGGAATCAGCCAATCAGAATCTAGTTCAATCCGATTGGCCGATCCAATCAGCCAATCAGATTGAGCTCGCATTCTATTGGCTGATCGGAACAGCCAATAGAATGCGAGCTCAATCTGATTGGCAGAATCAGAATTCCATGCAGGACAAGAGACGATCAAATCTGGCGCGCATTGTGTACTCATATTCAGTCAACAGATTTCGCATGGCCGTAAGTATGTCCACCATGTTCAAAGTTGCAAAAATTGCAGTGATGATAAGTAGGAAAAGAGAATTTACTTTATACTCCTATTACCCGGTTGTCCGGGGGGAGGGGGTGCTAAGGTTTTCCTCCACGAGGCCTCCTAAAACCTCAATGGTCCAGTCTGCGAGACTCCCCAAAAACAATATTAGTATTGCCCAAATGCCCAGTCCAGCAAAATTAGCTCTTTTGAACACAATGAAATCCTGTGCTGGATGGCGTCTGAAAAGTTAGGTATCTTGGCGGAAAACATACTTTAGAAGGAGCTCCCAGATTAGCAGCCATCTTTGGCTAGAGCCTGGACATGCCCCCCTCTCCCCTCTCTTTTGCTCTCTCTCTCTCTTTCTCTCTCCCCCCTTCTCTTTGTGCACTCTCTCTCCCCTTTCTCTTTTGCTCTCGCTCTCCCCTCTCTTTTGCTCTCTCTCCCCTCTCTTTTGTTCTCTCGCTCTCTCCCCCCTCTCTTTTGCTCTCTCTCTCTCTTCCCCCTCTCTTTTGCTCTCTCTCTTAACCCCTCTCTTTTGCCATCTCTCTCTCCCCACTCTCTCTTTTGCTCTCTCTCACCCTCTCTTTTGCTCTCGCTTTCCCCCTTTTTTGCTCTCTCTCCCCTCTCTCTGGCTCTCTCTCTCTCCACTCTCTTTTACTCTCTCTCTCTCCCCCTCTCTTTTGCTCGCTTTCTCTCTTTCTATACCCCTATCTTTTGCTCTCTCTCCCCCCTCTCTTTTGCTCTCCCTCTTTTTTCACCCTCTCTTTTGCTCTCTCCCCCTCTCTTTAGCTCTCTCTCTCCCTCTCTTTTGTTCTCTCTCCCCCCTCTCTTTTGCTCTCTCTCCCAGCTCTCTTTAGCTCTCTCTCCTCCTATCTTTTGTTCTCTCTCTCCCTCTCTTTTGATCTCTCTCTCCCCTCTCTTTTGCTCTTTTGCTCTCTCTCTCTTCCCCCTCTCTTTTGCTCTCTCTCTTAACCCCTCTCTTTTGCCATCTCTCTCTCCCCCTCTCTCTTTTGCTCTCTCTCCACTCTCTTTTGCTCTCTCTCCCCCCCTCTCTTTTGCTCTCTTTCTCTCTTTCTATATCCCTATCTTTTGCTCTCTCTCTCCCCCCTCTTTTTTGCTCTCTCTCTATTTCCCCCTCTCTTTTGCTCTCTCTCCCCTCTCTTTTGCCCTCTCTCTCCCCCCTCTCTTTTGATCTCTCTCTTCCCTCTCTTTTGCTCTCTCTCTCTCTTCCCCCTCTCTTTTGCTCTCTCTCTTAACCCCTCTCTTTTGCCATCTCTCTCTCCCCCTCTCTCTTTTGCTCTCTCTCCCCCTCTCTTTTGCTCTCGCTTTCCCCCTTTTTTGCTTTCTCTCCCCTCTCTCTGTCTCTCTCTCTCTCTCCACACTCTTTTGCTCTCTCTCTCTCTCTACCCCTCTCTTTTGCTCTCTTTCTCTTTCTATACCCCTATCTTTTGCTCTCTCTCCCCCCTCTCTTTTGCTCTCTCTCTTTTTTCCCCCTCTCTTTTGCTCTCTCTCCCCCTCTCTTTAGGTCTCTCTCCCCCTCTTTTGCTCTCTCTCCCCCCTCTCTTGCTTTCTCTCTCAGCTCTCTTTTGCACTCTCTCTCTCCTTCCCCATCTCTCTCCCTCCCCCTCTCTTTTACTCTATTTCTTTCTCTCTATACCCCTACCTTTTGCTCTCTCTCCCCTCTCTCTTTTGCTTTCTCTCTTTTCCCCCCTCTTTTTTGCTCTCTCTCCCCCTCTCTTTTGCTCTCTTTCTCTCCCCTATCTTTTGCTCTTTCTATCCCCCCTCTCTTTTGCTCTCTCTCTCTATCTTCTCTTTTGTTCTCTCTCTCTCTCTCTCTCTCTCTCTCTCTCTCTCTCTCTCTCTCTCTCTCCCTTCTCTCTTTTGCTCTCTGTCTCTCTATCCCCTCTCTTTTGATCTCTCTCCCCATCTCTTTTGCTCTCTCTCTCCCCCTCTCTTTTGCTCTCTCTCTCCCCACTCTCTTTTGCTCTCTCCCCCCCCCTCTTTTTTGCTCTCTCTCCCCTCTCTTTTGCTCTCTCTATCTCCCACTCTCTTTTGCTCTCTCTCTCTCTCTCTCTCTCTCGCTCTCTCTTTCTTTCTCTCCCCTTACTTTTGATCTCTCTCTCTCTCTCTCTCTCTCTCTCTCTCTCTCTCTCCCTCCCCCCCTCTCTTTCTCTCTCTCTCCCCCCTCTATTTTGCTCTCTCTCCCCCCTTTCTTTTGTACTCTCTCTCCCCTCTCTTTTGCTTTCTCTTTCCCCCTCTTTTCCCCCTTCTCTTTTGCTCTCTCTCCCCCCCTATCTTTTGCTCTCTTCCCCCCTTTCTTTTGCTATCTCCCCCTCCCTCCCCCTTCCTCTCTCTCTCTCTACCCCTCCCTCTTTCTCTCCCCCCATTACCTCTCTCCTCCTCTCCCTCCCCTCTCTCTCCTCACCCTCTCTCTCCCCCTTCTTTCTCCCCCCTCTCTCTCCCCCTCTCCCTCTCTCTCCCCACTCTCTCTCATCCTCTCTTGCTCTCTTTCTTCCCTCTCTCTTTTGCTCTCTCCCCCTCTCTTTTGCTCTCTATCTCTCTCTCTCTCTCCCTCTCTTTTGCTCTCTCTATCTCCCCCTCTCTTTTGCCATCTCTCTCTCCCCCTTCTCTTTTGCTCTCTCTCCCCCTTTCTTTTGCTTTCTCTCTTCCCCTGTCTTTTGCTCTCTCTCCCCTCTCTTTTGCTCTCTCTCTCTCTCCCCAGCTCTTTTGCTCTCTCTCCCCCTTTTTTTGCTCTCTCTCTCCCTCCCTCCCCCTTCCTCTATCTCCACCCCCTCCCTCTCTCTCTCTCCTCTCTCCCTCTCTCTCCCCCCTCTATCCCTCCCCTTCTCTTGCTCTCTCCCCCTCCCTCTATTTTGCTCTCTCTCTCCCCCTCCATTGTGAGCTCTCTCCCCCTCTCTTTTACTCTCTCTCTCCCCTCTCTCTTCCCCCTCTCTTTTGCTCTCTCTCTCCCCCCTCTCTTTTGCTCTCTCCCCCCTCTCTTTTGCTCTCTCTCCCCCCTCTTTTGCTCTCTACCCCCCCTCTCTTTTGCTCTCTCTCTCCCTTCTATATTTTGCTCTCTTTTGCTCTCCCTCTCTTTTACTCTCTCTCCCCCCCTCTTTTGCTCTCTTACCCCTCTCTTTTGCTCTCTCTCCCCCTCTCTTTTGCTCTCCCTCCCACCTCTCTTTTGCTCTCTCTCCCTAACTCTCTTTTGCTCTCTCTCCCCCCTCTTTTGCACTCTCTCTCGCGAACATGACCACTTCCGCCAGTCACGCCCACCCGACCCGCTACCATCTGGCCATGCCCCCACCATGCCGACTCCCGCCCCTGCCATGCCCACTTCCATCCCAGCCACACATGCTCCCATCCAGTCTGCCCATGCTCACTCCCGCCCACCGTTCTTACGGCGGACAGCAGATCAGGTGTGTTTGTCTAAGGCCAGGTATGTTTGTCCTCATGCTGTCTCTACTACGCATGAGAGCTTTGGACAAACACACTTGGCCTTTTATATTATAGGATATGTATATTCAGTTCTACTGTATTTAGTGTTCCTTTAACTATCTGCTACAGTGTTACTCATGCAAACCTTCACTGCATAATGTCCAAAACTGTATCTACAGCTTTATAAATGGAACCCTAGCAGTTCCAATAGAATCAAAATACCTTGATCGGTATTGGGTTTAAGATCTCACTAAATATACATTCTGAAATGTACTCTTGCAACACCACCCCATTAACCATTCTAATATACTTGCTACTAAATAAAGAATAAAACCTTCTGCCGTTTTGTTTGATGTTTTTATGGAAGCCTGCAGCTTAATTGGAATGAATTATTAACATTAAGTTCTCAGATAAGTATTTTTTCCCATAGAAATTTTTACATTCTTTATTAAGACCTGAAATCTCACATGACCGTTTACTTAACCATGGTCTAGCAGTCTTACATCTTACTTGCACAATCTGACTAACGGCTAGATTTAGAGTTCTGCGCCCAAAGGGGTGCGTTAGCTACGCATGCTTTTTTCCCCCGCACCTTTTAGATACCGCTGGTATTTAGAGTTCACAGAATGGCTGCGTTAGGCTCCAAAAAGGGAGCGTACAGGCATATTTACCGCCACTGCAACTCTAAATACCAGCTGTGCTTACGGACGCGGCCAGCTTCAAAAATGTGCTCGTGCTCCTAACGCAGCCCCATTGTTTCCTAAGGGGAAACAGTTTCTAAGTCTGCACCTAACACCCTAACATGTACCCCGAGTCTAAACACCCCTAACCTTACACTTATTAACCCCTAATCTGCCGCCCCCGCTATCGCTGACCCCTGCATATTATTATTAACCCCTAATCTGCCGCTCCGTACACCGCCGCAACCTACGTTATCCCTATGTACCACTAATCTGCTGCCCCTAACACCGCCGACCCATATATTATATTTATTAACCCCAAATCTGCCCCCCCCCAACGTCGCCACTACCTAACTACAATTATTAACCCCTAATCTTC
Organism: Bombina bombina; assembly: GCF_027579735.1. Lineage (NCBI taxonomy): Eukaryota > Metazoa > Chordata > Amphibia > Anura > Bombinatoridae > Bombina > Bombina bombina. The sequence goes on along the minus strand of NC_069504.1, from coordinate 666,833,846 downwards.
CGACAGGACCTCGCCGCCACTATAATAAAGTTATTAACCCCTAAACTGCCCCACTCCCAACTCAAAAACCCTATAATAAATAGTATTAACCACTAATCTGCCGACCGGACCTCACCGCTACTATAATAAATGTATTAACCCCTAAAGCTAAGTCTAACCCTAACCCTTACACCCCCCTAAGTTAAATATAATTTTTATCTAACGAAATAAAATAAATCTTATTAAATAAATTATTCCTATTTAAAGCTAAATACTTACCTGTAAAATAAACCCTAATATAGCTACAATATAAATAATAATTATATTGTAGCTATTTTAGGATTAATATTTATTTTACAGGCAACTTTATTTTATTTTATTTTTATTTTATTTTATTTATTTTAACCAGGTACAATAGCTATTAAATAGTTAATAACTATTTAATAGCTATCTAGTTAAAATAATTACAAAATTACCTGTAAAATAAATCCTAACCTAAGTTACAATTAAACCTAACACTACACTATCAATAAATTAATTGCATACAAATACCTACAAATAAATACAATTAAATAAAATAACTAAAGTACAAAAAATAAAAAAGAACTAAGTTACAAAAAATAAAAAAATTATTTACAAACATTATAAAAATATTACAACAATTTTAAGCTAATTACACCTACTCTAAGCCCCCTAATAAAATAACAAAGCCCCCCAAAATAAAAAATGCCCTACCCTATTCTAAAATATAAATAAATAAATGTATTTTGTTCCGATCAGCCAATAGAATGCAAGCTCAATCTGATTGGCTGATCCAATCAGCCAATCGGATTGAACTTGAATCTGATTGGCTGATTCCATCAGCCAATCAGATTTTTCCTACCTTAATTCCGATTGGCTAATAGAATCCTATCAGCCAATCGGAATTCGAGGGACGCCATCTTGGATGACGTCCCTTAAAGGAACTGTCATTTGTCGGGAGTTCGTCGGCCAGGATGGATGTTCCGCATCGGCGGGATGAAGATGGAGCCGGAAGAAAGAAGATTGAAGATGCCGCTTGATAGAAGACTTCAGCCGGATGATGGACCTCTTCAGCCCCCGCTTGGATGAAGACTGCAGCCGATGATGGACCTCTTCAGCCCCCGCTTGGATGAAGACATCGCCCGGATAGGATCAAGACTCCGGACCCTCTTCTGGACGGATCTGTGATACCCAGCGTGGTGAAGACAAGGTAGGGAGATCTTCAGGGGCTTAGTGTTAGGTTTATTTAAGGGGGGTTTGGGTTAGATTAGGGGTATGTGGGTGGTGGGTTGTAATGTTGGGGGGGGGGTTATTGTATGTTTTTTTTTTACAGGCAAAAGAGCTGTTTTCTTTGGGGCATGCCCCGCAAAAGGCCCTTTTAAGGGCTGGTAAGGTAAAAGAGCTTTTGAATTTTTATTTTAGAATAGGGTTGGGCATTTTTTTATTTTGGGAGGCTTTGTTATTTTATTAGGGGGCTTAGAGTAGGTGTAATTAGTTTAAAATTGTTGTAATATTTTTATAATGTTTGTAAATTATTTTTTTATTTTTTGTAACTTAGTTCTTTTTTTATTTTTTTGTACTTTAGTTAGTTTATTTAATTGTATTTATTTGTAGGTATTTGTATGTAATTTATTTATTGATAGTGTAGTGTTAGGTTTAATTGTACCTTAGGTTAGGATTTATTTTACAGGTAATTTTGCAATTATTTTAACTAGGTAGCTATTAAATAGTTATTAACTATTTAATAGCTATTGTACCTGGTTAAAATAAATACAAAGCTGCCTGTAAAATAAATATTAATCCTAAAATAGCTACAATATAATTATAATTTATATTGTATATATATTAGGGTTTATTTTACAGGTAAGTATTTATCTTTAAATAGGAATAATTTATTTAATAAGATTTAATTTATTTCGTTAGAATAAAATTATATTTAATTTAGGGGGGTGTTAGTGTTAGGGTTAGACTTAGCTTTAGGGGTTAATACATTTATTAGAGTAGCGGCGAGGTCCGGTCGGCAGATTAGGGGTTAATACTTGAAGTTAGGTGTCGGCGATGTTAGGGAGGGCAGATTAGGGGTTAATACTATTTATTATAGGGTTTGCGAGGCGGGAGTGAGGCGGATTAGAGGTTAATAACTTTATTATAGTAGCGGTGAGGTCCGGTCGGCAGATTAGGGGTTAATAATTGTAGGTAGGTAGCGGCGACGTTGGGGGGGGCAGATTAGGGGTTAATAAATATTATGTAGGGGTCGGCGGTGTTAGGGGCAGCAGATTAGGGGTACATAGGGATAATGTAGGTGGCGGCGTTGTGCGGTCGGCAGATTAGTGGTTAAAAAAATTATTAGAGTGGTGGCGATGTGGGGGGGCCTCGGGTTAAGGGGTACATAGGTAGTTTATGGGTTTTAGTGTACTTTAGAGCACAGTAGTTAAGAGCTTTATGAACCAGCGTTAGCCCAGAAAGCTCTTAACTCCTGGCTTTTCTCTGCGGATGGAGTTTTGTCGTTAGAGTTCTAACGCTCACTTCAGCCAAGACTCTAAATACCGGCATTAGAAAGATCCCATTGAAAAGATTGGATACGCAAATGGCGTAGGGGGTTCTGCGGTATGGAAAAGTTGCGGCTGGAAAGTGAGCGTTAGACCCTTTCCTGACTGACTCCAAATACCAGCGGGCAGCCAAAACCAGCGTTAGGACACCCTAACGCTGGTTTTGACGGCTAACGCAGAACTCCAAATCTAGGTGTAAGAAACTACTACATGCTGCAGCATGTGGCTAATTGTTTTTAGCATAAATTACACCAGAGTATTATTTTTATTTGACGATCACCTTAATCCTGAGACTGAATACCACTGATAGCAAGATGCCTGATTACAATATTTTGTTACAGATGAAAATATATCTGCTAGGCAAACGACTGAATTATACTAGATTATATACTAAATATTAATAAAATATGGATATTTACAAACTTGCTAAATACATAATTTTACAGATTGCCAGTAAAAAATTAAATATCACTATGGAAGAAGAAATAAAACAGAAAAAGAATACATTCATTCACAAACACAAATAATTAATTTAAAATATCTGTGTTTTTTTAATTACTAGTGACTCATTTTCTTATTGCTTGTAAATGAATACATTTTCCATTGCTAAACATGTAATTATACAAATTGGGCAGATACCTACGGGCACTTTCACTTATAATTAGACCCTTCTGTCTAACCTAGAAAAGCATCTTTGCAAATTCATCCCTCATTGACTTAAAGGGACATGAAACCTCAAATTTTTCTTTCATGATTCAGATAGAGAATACACTTTTAAACAACTTTTTAATTTAGTTCTATTTCTAATTTCTTTCATTCTCTTGGTATCATTTGTTGAAGGAGCATCAATGCACTACTGTTTTCTAAATTAACAAATGGATGAGCCAATGGCAATCGGTATATATATGCAGCCACCAATCAGCAGCTAGAACCTAGGTTATTTGCTGCTCCTGAGCATGTCTAGATAAGCCTTTCAGCAAAGGATAACAAAAGAAGGAAGCAAATTAAATAAAAGAAGGAAATTGGAAAGTTGTTTAAAATTGTATTCTCTATCAGAATCATTAAAGACAATTTTTGGGGTTCATATCCCTTTAAGTTCTATTTGTAAGTAAAATTATTGGCCAGATTTAACAAAGTCCGGGCAGACAGGTGCGTACATCTTCTCCCTGGTCAGAAAACTCAGAGGGAAATGAGCGCGCCACATAAAAGCTGGCAAAGTGGGTTAAGGATCAGCGGTCCCATTAGAATATTCTTTTCCTAGGGACATTCGGAGTATAAATCTTTATTTGTAGCCAGCAATCTATAATAGGGTTGTGTACAAAATATTAAAATTTTGTCAAGCAACTTGAAATGAGTAAAGTTGAATCCTGTATGAAAGCCCTATTAAAAAGCCATAATATTCTTAAAATTACATGTTCTTATTCGTTAGAGCATTTCTTTTTAAAGGGCCACTAAACCCAAAATCTTTCTTTCATGATTCAGATAGAACATACAAATTTAAACAACATTACAATTTACTTCTATTATTTATTTTGCTTCATTTTTTAGATATCCTTATTTGAAGAAAAAGCAATGCACATGGGTGAGCCAATCACATGAGGCTTCTATGTGCAGCAACCAATCAGCAGCTACTGAGCATATCTAGATATGCTTTTCAGCAAAGAATATCAAGAGAATAAAACAAATTAGATAATAGAAGTAAATTAGAAAGATGTTTAAAAATGCATTATCTTTCTAAATCGTGAAAGAAAAAATGTTGGTATCATGGCCCTTTAAGACTATCAATATAGTGCAGCACTAGTTGCGCATATGAGTCTTGCAACTAGCGATGCTGATTTCCGCTTGGGACTATCAGTGATCCGAGGGTTCCAAGTGGTGTTTCTACGGTGTGTTTAACCCCTGATGCTGGGGTTAAACACACAGTAGTTTTGGGTTGATAGTCTTAAAATGACATGCTCTAATGAATAAAATTATGTATTTTTTTTTTTTTTACTATTATGACCCTTTAAACTCAAAATTGTATTCCCCATATCTATCTATATATTGAATGATCTTTTCATTTTTATTTTTTTCCCAGGGGAATGAGGTATAGGACTCCATTTATTATCGGGGGGGAGAACGAGGTTCGCTTTCATGGATTCTGAAGCTGCTATCGCAGTTCTGTAAGTGGAGCCCAAATAATCTTAAAGGGACAGTCAATACCAGAATTTTTGTTAAAAAGAAAGATAATCCCTTTATTACCCATTCCCCAGTTTAGCATAACTAACAATGTTATAGAAATACACTTTTTACCTCTGTGATTACCTTGTATCTATGTCTCTGCAAACTGCCCCCTTTTTCAGTACTTTTGACAGATTTGCATTTTAGCCAATCAGTGCTATCTCCAGGGTAAATTCACGTGCATGAGCTCAATTTTATCTATATGAAACACATGAACTAATGCCCTCTAGTGGTCAAAATGCATTCAGATTAGAGGCAGTCTTTTTTAAGGTCTAAGAAATTAGCATATAAACCACCTAGGTTTAGCTTTCAACTAAGAATACCAAGAGAACAAAGCAAAATTGGTGATAAAAGTAAATTGGAAAGTTGTTTAAAATTAAATTCCCTATTTATATCATGAAAGTTTTTTTTGGACTTGACTGTCCCTTTAAGTATTTCTATTCTTGGACAACAAATTGATGCTGAACTTTAAATCAATGTCTTTTTGCAACATGTAAAGGAAAAAAAGTCTCATGCTACACAAATTCCACTATAATTCTTTTCTAGCATACTTGGTGGTGGTATCCTTTAGTGAGTTTTCTGTATTTTAGCAAAATTATGTTATGAAAGTGCTAAAAAATAGCATAAATTGTGTGGAAACATTACTAAAAATGTACTGAGATTTATGTTTAACCCGTTTACCCAATGTGACGTATATATACGTCATGTGATACGAAGTTCATTGTACCGCATAACGTATTTATACGTTGGAGCTGCAGGAAGCTCCAGTAGTCTCGGCTGCAAAGTTACCCCCCTACGCTACAAAAATGATTTTAAGGGAGTGGGAGGGATTGGAAGCTACACTACAGAAAAAAGTTGGTATCTGGGGCCCCAACTAACTATTGCCAGATGGGGGAGGTGCGGCGACCCCTACACTACAGAAAAAAAAATACATTTAAAAATGATATGTATCTATAGGTAATGGCAGATAGCTGCCAGTACTAAAGATGGCTGCCATTAGTGGGAGGAGGAGGCTTAGAAAGCTATTTGGGGGATCAGGGTGGGTTGAGGAGAATCATTACACTGCATACAAATTGTAACAGTATAACCCTGGCATAAAAGGGCAGAGGCACAGGCAGCATACAGGAAATTTCCCCACTCCCTTCCCCCAAGCATGAGTCAAAGCTCCATGGTGAGGGTCAAACAGATATCAGCAAAATGAATAATTTATTTAAAAGCAGCACACATATTTATACACCCTGGCTTCAGGTTACAGAGGGCATTGGTTAAACAGTAAAGCAAACATATGAACAATGCATCAAACCTCTAACAATTGTCTATTCACAGGTAAAACAGATTAACATATTAAGTTAATTAACTGGGAAAGAAAGTTTACTCAAACAATCTGATGTTGGGCAGTCTAGTTAACATAATCACACAGGAACACAATCAGTATACCCAGACAGACTCCTGAGACACAATCAGATCTGAAACATAAATAAAATACATCTTATTACAGAATATAAGAACAGTTCTTATTAGCTATTAAGTCCTTTATGCCCACTTGGTTTATAGAGTCACAATTGCTCCCACAAGGTGCACTCACACCCTGTACTCATCCTGTATTTATGGATACAGGGTGACATAGACATAAGACAGAGTTATGAAAGTACATGGGGTGTCCAGCATATAAAATTCCATATTTCCATGCAGTCTCTGGGTATCCTTAAGCCCATGTACCTGGCAAGATTGGTCACGTCACAAAAATAATAATAATAATAATAATAATAATAATAATAATACTAAGCTATATACTGGCAGACTGTAGGGGTGAGGAAGGGAAGAGAGCTGTTTGAGAGAGATCAGGTAGGGATCAGGGGGTGGGAGGTGTCAGGTGGGAGGGTAATCTCAACAGTACAGATAAAATTAACATTACAAGCTACCTGATTAACCCCTTCAATGCCGGGAATAATAGAAGTATGGTGCACAGCTGCAATTAGCGACATACTAATTACCAAAAACCAATGGCAAAGCCATGTATGTCTGCTATTTCTGAACAAAGGGGATCCCAGAGAAGATTTTACAATCATTTGTGTCAAGATTGCAAAAGCGGTATGTCAATAATTTCAGTGAGAAGCCCAAAGTTTGGGAAAAAGTTAACAATTTTTTTTAATATGATTGCTTTTGGTGGTGAAATGGTGGCATGAAATATACCAAAATGAGCCTAGATCAATACCTTGGGTTGTATACTTAAATATATATATATATATAGTTTTGAGAGGTAAATTAAAAAAAACAAGGAATTATTTCTGTTTAAATGGAGTGATAGCAAAAATTATAAAAATTCTCCAGTAAGTTCTTCACTGAAATTCCTGATAGCGATGGGGTTTAATTGATGGAATGCAGAAATCTAACAAAAGAGTTAAGAACAGGAGTTGAGAGAAAACTTGACAGACAGGAAGAAACTCTAACACGATGCTGGTGTAGTAAAAACACATTATAAAAAGATAACATAATAAGACCTAGATTTTATAAAAGTTGACACAATGAATATGCTATGATCAAACTCACGTCCTATTATTTAGTAACAATTATCTATACAAAAATGTTTGTAGCTCCTAATGGCTCTTGGCTATAATAAAGCTAATCTACATTGTTCTGACTTTCCAGACTGTGATTAGCTGAAATACCAGTTGATAATGCACCTCAAACTACAATTAACCTTAACTACAACTCTGTTCCAGATCCATTAACCTTAACTTTGATCCAAGTACCTCCTCCACAAAACACAACATAATCCCCTAATGATAAACGTGCCTTGCAGACAATTTACCACTCCACCTAAAGTCTCTCCTCTTAAACCGCAAAAACAAGTAAAAAAAATAGGTTAAAAAAATCATGATTGCAGTTAGGCAGGTTCTTTGTGTAAAACTGAGCCCTCTCTCTTCTAATTGGCCTACATTTGCAGTATGAGACTATAATTTGATATGAAATATCATAAGCATCAGCAATCGATGCACTGAAATATAAGGATGCTGAGAAATACAGGAGGTAAAAATTCAGCTGTATTTTTCGGTTTGTAATCATTGTAATATTACAGTAGACACCAACAGTAAATATTTTAGTACATCTGTCTGCATGCCTGTAATTATGTTAAATTATTATAGTTCATTAAATAGATTCTACATCAAATACATTTCAATTCCCCTTCCATACACTAGTTTGTTTTAAGGGACTATACAGTCCTTTGCCTAGTCTCACGTCAGTAATCTCATTGAGGATGAAATATTGGATGATCTCTGAATAATTTATGTTAGTGTAAATAAGGTAATTTCTAAAAATTAATAACATCTATGGGACAGCATAATGGCATATGGCATAATTAACAGAACACAGACTAAACACTATAAAAAAAAGCTACAAAGTTGACACTAATTGGTATGCTCTGGCCAAAAGTCACAAAGCTTTCAAGTGAAAGTTAGAGACAAGCATTAGACGTATCTGTCTCTCCATCAGGATCTCATGTAGTAAGTGGTAGAAATAACAGTTTTTAGTAATTCACTGATTTAAGAAAGTTAGCAAACAAACTAAAACTTGTCTATATATATGTGTTCCTTTAGTGAATTTTGATACCTTTTAATGGACCAACAAAAAGGGTTGTTGCCGTATTGCTCCCACAGAGAATATCCCTTCTGTAGATTGTGATACCTTTTTAATGTCTCTTTATCAATTGCTCCCTATTCTAACTAATCACTATCTCCATAAAGTGCAAACAAATGATATATTCCTACATATGTTTTAACCACAAAGCAAAAAATATCTATGAAAACTATTTGTAGGTCAAGAGATAGAGGAAGCTTGGGGCTACCTAACCTTGAACATTATAGACTTTTATATTAAACCTAGTTGATATAAGCCTGCCCAGAGAACAGTCTGTGTGTTAACAATTAAACTCCCTAAGCTACAAAAAATAAAAAAGTATAACTACAGAAAAAAATAAAAAAAGCTATCCAAAATAATAAAATTAAACCTAAACTAATACCCCTATAAAAATAAAAAATCCCCCCCAAAATAAAAACACCCCCTAATCTAATACTAAACTACCAATAGCCCCAAAAATTGCTTTTTGTATGGCATTGCCCTAAAGAAATCATCTCTTTTACATGAAAAATAAAGAAAATCCCCCCTAACAGTAAAACCCCCCACCCACCAAACCCCCCAAAATAAAAAAAATCTAACACTAATAAGCCTAAAATACCCATTGCCCCTAAAGGGACATTTGTATGGGCATTGCCCTTAAAAGGGCAATCAGCTCTTTTTCACTGCCCTTAAAAGGGCATTCAGCTCTTTTGCAATTTGCCCAAAAAACCCCTAATCTAAAGAAACAACCCCCCCCAAAAAAAAACAAAAAAACTAACACTTAAGGCCCAAATAGGTACTCATGGTTTCAGAAGTCCAGCAGAGATATTCTTCTAGGAGGGTCTATCATCTTTATCCACAGCGAAGGCGGCGCAGAGCGGAGGTCCGGAGCGATCTTCCCAGATGTGGCGATCTTTGGCGATGGTCATTTGTGGCGGCGGCGGTCCTCGGAGGCAGCAGTCCTCGGTGGCGGTGGTGGTCCTCGGCAGCATGGAGGCTCCTCTTTATCCGATGTCCGTGGTTTACTAAATATTGAATGCAGTCAATAGGATGAGAGCTACTAAAATCCTATTGGCTGTTCAAATCAGCCAATACAAATTCAGTAGCTCTTATCCTATTGGCTGCTGAATTTTTCAAAACAGACAATAGGATTAGAGCTACTGAAATCCTATTGGCTGTGTTCAAATCAGTCAATACGATTTCAGTAGCTCTCATCCTATTGGCTGATTTTGAAAATTTCAGCCAATAGGAATTCAAGGTACCCCAATAAATATGGGGTACCTTGAAATCAATCTTCAGTGTGCGGCAGACGTTCGCATGAAGAGGAACCTCCACGCCTTCACCGAGGACCACCGCCGCCGATGACTTCTGCCAGGGATCGCTACTTCTGAAAAGACTGCTCCGGACCTCCGCTTCGCGCTGCCTTCACTGTGGATGAAGATGATGGACCCGTCTGAAAGAAGACCTTCTCCGCCGGACTTCTGAAACCGTGAGTACCTATTTTGGGCTTTAGTGTTAGTTAGTTTTTTTAATTTTTGGGGGGTTTTGTTTTTTTAGATTAGGTTTTTTTTGGGAGAAATTGCAAAAGGATTTCAGAATCCACCTGCATTCAGGTGAATTCTTTTGGCTGTGCGCGCAGCCAACATTCTGTTGGCTGCCTCGCGCTGCCAACATTCTTTTTGAGGATGCGTGCGCAACTGCCGATGGATGCGTTACAAACGTGATTATAGTATAGATGGTAAACTGCTGTAAATATACTAAGAACAAAGTGTGGGTTTTATTAGAAGACATAGGGCTATATTAATAATGGCACTCTAAGTGTAGCGCGCAAGCAATAAGGGATATTTTGCGTCTCTTTGTGTGCATCATAAATAACATATTACGAGTTGAAAGTAAATGTGTTTGCTTGAGCGCAATCGAATTTAACAAAAAAATTGTGAGACAAAAAAATTGCACAAAAACACGTAAAAAATAAATAAATTTAACAATGCAATTACACTTGTAACAACTCTGTCTGATAAAAATATTACAAAATAATTTGCATTAAAAAGTTATAAGGGCTCAAAGATATGAGGTCTTAGGTGTTAGAAAAGAAAGGTGCTCAAAGGGATTTAACCCCTTAATGACCGGACCATTTTTCAATTTTCTTACCCTTAATGACAATGGCTATTTTTACATTTCTGCGGTGTTTGTGTTTAGCTGTAATTTTCCTCTTACTCATTTACTGTACCCACACATATTATATACCGTTTTTCTCGCCATTAAATGGACTTTCTAAAGATACCATTATTTTCATCGTGTCTTATAATTTACTACAAAAAAAATAATAAAATATGAGGAAAAAATGGAAAAAAAACACACTTTTTCTAACTTTGACCCCCAAAATCTGTTACACATCTACAATCACCAAAAAACACCCATGCTAAATATTTTCTAAATTTTGTCCTGAGTTTAGAAATACCCAATGTTTACATGTTCTTAGCTTTTTTTGCAAGTTATAGGGCCATAAATACAAGTAGCACTTCGCTATTTCCAAACCACTTTTTTTCAAAATTAGCGCTAGTTACATTGGAACCCTGATATCTGTCAGGAATACCTGAATATCCCTTGACATGTATATATTTTTTGTTAAAAGACAACCCAAAGTATTGATCTAGGCACATTTTGGTATATTTTATGCCACCATTTCACCGCCAAATGCGAGCAAATAAAAAAAAAAACTTTACATTTTTCAAAATTTTAGGTTTCTCACTGAAATTATTTACAAACAGTTTGTGCTATTATGGCACAAATTGTTGTAAAAGCTTCTTTGGGATCCCCTTTGTTCAGAAATAGCAGACTTATATGGCTTTGGCATTGCTTTTTGGTAATTAGAAGGCCGCTAAATGCTGCTGTGCACCACAGGGTTAATTTTAGCTTTAGGGTAGAGATCAGCCTCCCATCTGACACATCCCACCCCCTGATCCCTCCCAAACAGCTCTCTTCCCTCCCCCACCCCACAAATGTCCCCGCCATCTTAAGTACTGGCAGAAAGTCTGCCAGTACTAAATAAAAGGAGTTTTTTTTTTTTTTTATAAAAAAAATAAAATATTTTAGCTGTGATGGACTCCTGCCTTAGCCCCAACCTCCATGATCCCCCCCCAGCTCTCTAACCCTCTCCCCTATCTAATTGCGGCCATCTTGGGTACTGGCAGCTGTCTGCCAGTACCCAATTTGCCCCAAAAACAAAAGTATTTTTTCCTCTTTTGGATTATTTTTTTTGTTTTCTGTAGTGTAGCAGCCCCCCACAATACCCCTATCCCCCTCCCATATCCTTTTATATTATTTTTTTTTAAATCTTTCTCCCCCCCTCTTCCCTCCTCATTGGTGTCAGTGGGCAGCTAATGCGCACGCGCGCACATGCACGCGCACGTGCGCCCTTCTAGGAACCGGATGCCGGGTAGCGATGGGCCGGCCACCCAACTCCCTGTTACGCTCCCACTCACCAACGAACCGGCACCATCGCTACCGGTGCAGAGAGGGCCACAGAGTGGCTCTCTCTGCATCGGAGTCTTCTAAAAAGGTATTGCAGGATGCCTCCATATGGAGGCATCACTGCAATACCCTGAGAGCTGCTGGAAGCGATTGCGATCGCTTCCAGCACTCTGTTAGACAACTGACGTACCAGGTACGTCCATTGTCATTAACTGCTTGTTAATGCATGACGTACCTGGTACGTCAGTTGTCATTAAGGGGTTAACATAGAGATACATGTATACACATTTAAATATGTATGTATATATATATATATATATATATATATATATATACTGTATATATATATATATATATATATATATTTATTTATATAAAAATATATAAATATATAGATATAGACCCAGTGAACAAGGGCTGAAGCTTGGCTCGAAACATGTTTGGCGTTTGGTTCTGAACACCTTGTTGCAGGCCTGCAACTAGCTGATGCAGCTTACATGTTTTTACATGATTTTTAATTATTTTTGATAAATAAAATTTATTTTTGTTTTTAAGAAAAAAATTTCACAGTATCTCTTTTTCTCTGGAGCTGCGGGATGACAAAGTGTGTCTACTATAAATATATATATAGATATTTTATACATGTGAACATATATATTTATGTGTATTACTATTGCACTTTTTATTGTAAATATATACAGTATACATATATATATATTTATAACTATATATCTATTCCTGAACAGTATCATATATGCTGTATATATATATATATATATATATATATAAATATTTAATAATGAATAAATAAATAAAGTACATTGTTTTCTATGTGAAGAACATAGGAATGTAAAATATGTGTAACGCGCTTCAGGGTTCCCAATTTAGGACTAACGTGGTTGGGTTAGAGCATATGAAGAATTGCTATCTTCAATGCTCATCATTGTAATATTAAATATTAAGGGCTAGATTACAAGTGGAGCGCTAATTTATCACACGCCCGCAAACTTGCCGTTTGTGGGCGCGCGATAAATAACCAGCCATTACAAGGGGCTTGTTATGGCTACCGCTGTCTCCCGGTAGCAATTATCGCTTATAAAATTAACCAGTAATGAGATCTCTGGTTAATTTTATAAATGTCCACAAAATGCCCCAAAATTAAGTGTGATATATTTTCTTAAAAAAATAAAGATAGTAGCATCTTTATTTTTCAATAAATCAACTGCAAAAAAACAGTTTTTGGGCCCTAAAGGGAGCGGGTGTGGGGTGAAAAGTGCCTTGACATTGCGGTCTATAGTAACTGTGTTTTCCCAGTAAATATATATGTACAGTATATGCTTACATATCTGTAAGAATAGATATATAGGTATAGGTGTGTATATATATATATATATATAAAAATTTATACTTTCAGTAAAAAGTACATTATTCTGTATGTGAAGAACATTGGAATGTGACATTTTTAAAACTCCGGTCGGGTTAGCGTGCGAGTAGATGTGTTAGTTTTTTTTTTCAGTTTGTGCTCTCCATGAACTTCTCATTATAATTTGCTAGCGCACGTTGGGTTTTGCTCGCATGCAGACTTTTTACTTTTAACTGGTCCTCAACTTTTAAATTACTTGCATGTCTGGGATCGTTATTCACCTCTTTTTGAAATTGTGGTCCTCAACTTCTCCCAAGCTAATAATACAATATATACAGTATGTCTAAATCACAAATACATGTTGAAGTTATTTTAATCTTATTATAGTAATGAGTCCTAACAGTAAATGAAGAGACATTATATTATAGTAGTTATGGTTCTAGGCCATAACCCAAAAGCTAAATATGAAGTATAAGGGGTACTGGTGGGGACCCTTAGACCACAAGACCTAAAAGAATGGCACACATTTGCAAACTCTGAGCAGCTGGCACCTTTGAGGTTTGGAGGTGTTGCATTAATGATTGACTATACCTAGAATTGCCACTGCTGAGTAGTTTAGTTACCTTTCAGTATTGGTATTTTCGTCAGCAAATTATAAGCTTAAAGTGACATGAAACCCAACATTTTTATTTCGTAATTTAGGCAGAGAACACAATTTTAAACAACTTTCCAATGTACTTCTATTATTAAATTTGCTTCATTCCCCTAATATCATTTGTTAAAGGAGCAGCAATGCACTACTGGTTTCTAACTGAACACATAAGGTGAGTCAATGACAATAGGCATATATATGCCTATAATTATGACTTTACTGTCCCTTTAAGTGAATCTAACTATTCTTGTATTTTGTTATCACTTATTGCTAAATATAAATGACTAGTCCAAAAGCTTGTGTACATGGGACATTTTTTGCAGTACCGAGGTTCCACCCCTTGCTCTTTCTCTATCCCCCCATGTTTTTGCTCTCTCTCTCTCCCCCCTCTATTTTGCTCTCTCCCCTCCCTTTTTTTCTACTTCTCCCCCCTCTTTTGCTCTCTCTCTCCCCCCTCTCTTTTCCTGCCTCTCTTTTGCGCTCTCTCTCCCCCTCTCTTTGCGCTCTCCCCCTCTCTTTTGCTCTCTCTCTCCCTCTCTTTTGCTCTCTCTCCCCCTCTCTTTTGCGGTCTCTCTCCCTCTCTCTTGCTCTCTTTCCCCCCCTCATTTGCTCTCTCTATCCCCCCTCTTTTGCTTTCTCTCTCTCCCCTTTCTTTTGCTCTCTTTCCCCCTCTCTTTTGCTGTATCTCTCCCCTCTCTTATGCTTTCTCTCCCCCTCTCTTTTGCTCTCTCTATACCACTCTCTTTTGCTCTCTCTCCCCCCTCTCTCCCCCACTCTTTTGCTCTCTCTCCCCCTCTCTTTTGCTCTCTCTCCCCTCTTTTGCTCTCTCTCTCTCTCCACCCTCTCTCTTTTGTGCTCTCTCTCTCCCCTCTTTTGCGCTCTCTCCCATCTCTTTCGCTCTCTCTCTCCCCTTTCTCCCCTCTCTCTTTTGCTGTCTCTCTCCTTCTATTTACCTTCCCTCTTTTGCTCTCTTTCTCTCTCTCTCCCCTTTCTTTTGCTCTCCCACCCCCCTCTCTTTTGCTGTCTCTCTCCCTCTCTTTTGCGCCCTCTATCCCCCCTCTTTTTCTCTCTCTATCCCCCCTCTTTTCTCTCTCTCTATCCCCCCTCTTTTGAGCTCTCTCTCATGTACACATGGCCCCACCCACGCCACACCTGACCATGCCTATGTCACACCCAGCCCTGTCCACGTCACACCCGGCCCCGTCCATGTCACACCCTGCCCATTCATGCCCCACCCAGCCCCGCACAGCCGGCTGCTCCCACCCCGTCCCCGTCACGCATGGTCAGCCCCAGTTGCCAGGTCAGCCTGTTGAAGGCAAGGTGTGTTTGTCCTCGCGCAGTCTCTACTGCTCATGACAGCTTCAGACAAACACACTTGGCCTTTTATATTATAGGATGTCCTTAGTCAAACAAAAGCTGCACTGCATATGTACTTGTAATTATAGACATACAGGCCTCTAGTTATCAAGCCGTCAACCGCAAATATGCTGGAATTCTGCAGCGTATTTGTGGCGAGGCTGATTCGCCTTAGTTATCAACCCCTACTGCCTGGCAAAAGTAGAATATTGTGACGTAACCTAGGTGTAATTGTAACTTAGGTTAGGATTTATTTTACAGGTAATTTTGTACTTATTTTAGCTAGGTAGTTATTAAATAGTTAATAACTATTTAATAGCTATTGTACCTAGTTAAAATAAATACAAAGTTGCCTGTAAAATAAAAATAAATCCTAAAATAGCTACAATATGATTATTAGTTATATTGTAGCTATCTTAGGGTTTATTTTATAGGTAAGTATTTAGTTTTAAATAGGAATAATTTAGTTAATACGAGTAATTTTATTTAGATTTATTAAATTAATATTTAAGTTGGGGGGGTTAGGGTTAGTGTTAGACTTAGGTTTATGGGTTAATAATTTTAATATAGGTGGCGGCGGTATAGGGGGGCAGGATAGGGGTTAATAACTTTAATATAGGTGGCGGCGGGGTCCGGGAGCGGCGGTTTAGGGGTTAAACATTTAATTTAGTTACAGCGGGGTCCGGGAGCGGCGGTTTAGGGGTTAATGAGTTTAATGTAGGTTGCGGCGGTGTAGTGGGCGGCAGGATAGGAGTTGCTTAGTGACAGGCTTTCAAAAAAGCTGCGAAGAAGCTGATGAGCAGCAAGATCGATGACTGTCAGTTAACAACAGTCCGCTGCTCATCGCTCCGTACTTGGTGCGTGGCTTCTTGACAGCTTTTTTGATAACTTTGGTGAACGTATTCAGGTCCGCGGCGGTGATGGTAGGCAAGCTTAGGCGAGCGTATTGGGCCGGCGAATGCAGGAAAGTAGAAGGCTTCATATCGCCTAATTTTAAATGTTGTCAATTTGCCTGCTTATACATATCTGTGATATCAGCAAACCCTACTCAGGTGTTGAATCAAAATAGGATGGCTCCTAAGCGCACATTCTTCTTTTCAATTAATGATACCAACAGAATGAAGAAAAATTGATAATATGAGTAATACGAAAGTTGTTTAAAATTTCATACTTTATCTGAATCATGAAAGAAAAAAAATTGAGTTTTATATTCCTTTAAATTGTATTATACATACTGTAGAATAGGGCAAATAATCCATAGAATATATTTATATTTTTTTACAGTATGTATAATAATTTTTAATAATTATTATTCATATTTTTTATTATTTTATATTTAATATTTCAATAACTCGCATTGAATTTAGCAATTCTTCATGTGCCCTAAATCAACAGCGTTGTCCTTACATACAAAAAAATTCAGTTTTTATTATTAAATACATATTTATATTTATATCTGATAATGTATAGGAATAGATATATAGGTATATGTAGATATGTATAGTACATTTAGATATAAAAATAAATATGTATTTACAATAAAAAGTTCCTTTATCCTGTAAATGAAGAACATTGGAATGTGAAATATGTACATGAAATATACAGTAAAACACACAACTACTTAAAGGGACATAATACTCATATGCTAAATCACTTGAAACTGATGCAGTATAACTGTAAAAAGCTGACAGGAAAATATCCCCTGAGCATCTCTATGTAAAAAAGGAAGATATTTTACCTTAAAATCTCCTCAGCTCAGTAGAGTTAGTTCTGTGTAAAAAGTTATACTCAGCTGCTCCCAGCTGCAGGTAAAGAAATTAAAAAAACGAAGAAATGAACAGCAGCCAATCAGCATCAGCAGTGCTGAGGTCATGAACTCTTACTGTGATCTCATGAGATTTGACTTAACTCTCATGAGATTTCATAGTAAGCTTCCTTTACCTGATTGGTGAAATAATATGAGAGTGCACGAAGCTCATCCTTTCAGTTGTCCCGGGACAGACATACTAATATGCTGCTTAGAAATCCTTTACAATGGGAAGTGGCTACTGAGGATTTTTTTGAGGTAAAATATCTTTCTTATTTACATAGAGATGTTCAGGTGATATTTTCTAATCAGCTTTTTACCGCTATGCTGCATCACTTTCAAGTGTTTAAACATTTGGGTATTATGGCCCTTTAAATACTTATGTGCACACATCTATACACACATACATATATTTATATAAATATATATACAGGTGTATATATACACACACACATGCATACACATATTTAGACATGTCTATGTATACATATAAATATGTTACAGACATATATATTTGAGCCCTTATAACTTTTTAAATAATTTTTATCAGATAGTGTTTGTATGAGTGCAACTGTATTTTTAAGTGCCTTTATCTTTTGTTTAATGCAACTTTTTTTCCTCCCCTATCCTTTACTTAAGCTCTCAAGACGACTAACCTGACGAGTGTAAATTGCGATTGTGCTCGACCAAACTTGTTTACTTTTACCTCGTAATACACACGCTATTTCCGTTGCGTGCAGAAAGTCGATAAAAACCTGATATCGATTGTGCGCAACAGCGAGTGGCTCGTAATCTAGCCTTGTGTGGGAATTATGTATTCGGAGTTGATTTGGGGCTTACCCTGAGGGAAATCTGGTAGGTGGATATTTAGAAATAAAGGGAGGTTTGTGACAAGGTATCAATATTAGTATATTAGCAATAGGGATCTTCAGATATTAGTGTTAATGTTTTTGGTAGATAATAATTTCAGAACTTTGGGCAGTATTATTAGTACGTTTTTTCCATTGATCACAATTCTAAAATGCCTCTGTCGTTTATACCCCTGAAGCTTAAAATTGTTACCTCCAGAAAGCAAAACAAAATTGTTATTTGCATCATTAATCTTCTGAGTTTGTAATAAAAAAACAAAAGTGCAAAATAAACAACAAAGAAAAAGGTGATTTTATTAGTGTAACAGGACATTCCGCTCAAAATGTAAATGCACATAGATTTATTACAGCTTTGAATAGAAACATATTTGCAATATACAGTACATGTATTGGCAAAATGCTTCTAGTAAAAGTTATCACTGTTTTTGTGTTAACATTTTTGTCTGCATGTGAAGCATAGCGAGAAATTCATAGTGCACCAGCATTTTAAATACTGTAGCTGCTCAGAGAGCCAGTGAGACTTGTATCATGTCAGCAATTAACAAATTGAGTCACTTCCAGATGGTGCAAGCACCTCTCTGAGCAAGTACTGTTTTTAAAATGTTGGTTCCAGGTGCATACTTAAATACACTTTTTTAAACAACTATAACTTTTATTAGAAGCATTTTTGCCTATACATGAATATTACAAAAATGTTTCTAATCAAAACTCAAATGCATCCATGTGGATTCCAATGTCCCTTTAACAATTTCATTACAGTTTAAAGAGCCTGTTGTGTTAGCAGGTTATTTTTAATAGTGTGCAATGATTTAATAGATTATAGATTATATGTACGCAATTAAAAAAGTGATTATCATTAATTTGTTAACTGTCATTGATTGAGCAGTTAGTGTTTGTATCTCTTTGGTCACGTTGCTTTCTAATATCACAAATATAGTAGAAGTAATTTTAGGGTGTTTTTCACATATTCAAAACCAATTTTACATTTGAAAGCATTTTGGAGTACGCAGTTATGTCAAAAAGTGTCAAATGGGGTTTATCAAGTCCCTGGACAAAAGCTGTAAAAATGGCCCTGTAAATGTGCTGTTCAGTAAACAGAATTTGTGATTAGAAGAACAGGGCGGGCAACATGCTAATCATAGGACCATTTGTTACCGAAATGTTTATGAAAAAAATGCTGCTTATAAAATGCATGAAAATGGCTGTTTGTGATCACATTGATATTGCCAGCTGTTAACATAACCATAATTATCAAATGATAGATTGTGATCAACAACTACAGTTTAACCTCTGCAAAGCTGTTATGATTTCCAACTAAGGATACCAATAGAACAAAGTAAAGTTGATAATAGAAATACATTGGAAAGTCTCTTTAAATTGCACATTCTATCTGAATCACGAAAGTTTAATTTAGACTGGAATGTGTAATTGTTTTTACTTGGCACAGGTAAAAAGACAAGTGAACCAGATGGCTTGATAGTTCCTATACCCTCCATAAAAACTTCTTCAGGTATTTTTCTGACAGCCACACTGGGCAGATAATTCCTTAGATTTTTTTTGCTACTCAAAGAATGTCATTTCCTTTAGAGCACTATTACCTATTTTCTTGACAGATTTCACCATTAACACTATTTTATTTTTATCGTTAGCTTTACATTTGTGAAATTGATGCTGAATACATTTAGGGCTAGATTACAAGTGGAGTGCAAAATATTGTTTCTGCGAAACGATATTTGCGCTCAACTTAGTAATACCAGCTTATGCAAATGTGTGCTGATATTACGTTACAAGTTAGGTGCAATGCGAACGTAACCTCACGTTTGCATTGCACAGAAGCATTACGTTGATGAGAGCGCACTTCCATAGGCTCCAATTGGAGCCTCGTTTCATTCTCATGCGTCAGACACGGCATGAAAACTAGCACAGCAGAGGGGGTAAGTCACTCAGTGATGGGCAGCAAATGTAAATATATATGTGTATGCTTATATACATATATATTTATGTATAAATATGTGTATATACACATATTAACACATACATATATATATATGTATATAAGCATATGCATATACAGTATATATTTACAGGGAACACACAGTTCCCATGGACCGCTATGTAAAGGCACTTTTCAGTGCCATTTTTGTTCTAACACCCCACACCCGCCATTTTTAACCCCTAAAAAACTGCCCAGTGCATTCGTTTTTTTTATGAGATAAAAAGCAACATTTTTTTTCATAAAAAACTTAAAGACCCTTTATTTTGGGGTCATTTGGTGCACATTTAGAAAATTAACCAGAGATCTGATTGCTAACTGCTATTCCGAGCTCATGGTAGCACTAACCAGCCAATTGTAATGGCTGGTAATTTATTGCACTCTCGCAAATGGGCAAATTTGCCTGTTTGCGGGCACACAATAAATTAGTGCTCCAGTTGTAATCTGGCCCTTAATAGTTCCGTTTGCCACATTTTTGTTCCAAGAGCACCTTTAAGCATAAAACATTCTTATCATGGATACAATGTAGTCATTTCTTTCTTTTTTTTTTTTTTTTTTTAAATTTGTCTTTTTATTGGTTTTTAAACAAAATACAACAAGAAAAATAAAACCAATCAAAACTCATAGATATAATCAAATCAAAGAAAAAAAAAAGTTTGAAACATTTTGGTACAAACAAAAATATTTGTATAACATAACACATTAAGACCGCATAGTTACTCTAATCTTATAATCTTGAATATAAATCATCTATATCTATGGGGTCCTAATAGCCATTAATCTATAATTGACATAGAAAGAGAAAAAGAAATCCCATGAGAATGAATTCTATTCATGGGTTAACAAATTAAGTTCAGAACTAAAATATTCCTTCTATATAAATTCATCGATATATTTTATATAGAACATATCGTGGGAGCAAGAGAAAAAAAATAATAATATATATATTTTTTAATATGCACCATCTAAATTCCAGCCCAACTTTCGGGAGTTGACCGGCTATTACGTTGCTTAAGACATATTCAGTATTCCTGAGTAGGAAAACCAATTGGGTCTGCAAATTCTCAGGCAATGAAAAAAATCAAAATTTGCCATTTATTAAAGAATCTTCCTAACTGAGAAGTAGAAAGATCCGGTAGAGAATACTTTTCTGACACACATTGTTTAATTAAAGCATTTTTACATGCCACAAATTTGGGAGCTTTAGATGATTTTCAACCTGTAAAAATCAAATTTCTAGTAATAAAAATAATTGTGTTAATTAGTTCACTTTCCTTAGATTTTTCTGTGTTTTTAACTAGAAAGAAGACATGAAACATTTGAATATCAAACTCTACTACTAATTTCCTTTTCAGCCAAAGATTAATTTGGCTCCATAACTGTAAATAAATTTTTTGGACAGGACCATAGGTAATGCCTAATATTTGCCTGATCTGAGCCACATTCAGGACAGCCATGTTTGGTTCCAAACCACTTATTCAGCTTAGCATTAGCATTAGTTATATAGGTTTTTCTAATTAATTTTAAATGTGATTCTCTCCAATTCGTAGGAACCCAGGTTGCTTAATTTAAGAGATTGTTGTAATTCCTCTATATCTAATCTAAGAAACTCATTTTGCCAGCTAGTAATTTTCTTTTTGGAAAGAGTTAATTAGATGATAGCTTATTGAAATTGATCTTTTGCCAGCTATACATAGTTTTATTATATTAGTTAGAGCTCCTAGAGACCAGTTGGGTTTATGTTTTATTTGCAAATCATTAATATAATGTCTAACTTGAAGGAAGGCATATAAATCATTATCTGTGTATATAGTAGTTTCCAAATAAAATGGAGCGATAAGCTTAGTTTCTGTTTGATAGAATGTTACATAATCTTGAGTTGATTATCTGCTATTAGGAACATATCTATCCAAGAGCATGTTTGATGAGTTTTGGAGAGGCACGTAAATGCTTTAGTATCTGGATTTTGTAGTCTCCAAATATCTGTTATCCCTATTTTATTGCAAAATTTTTGTATGATACAAGCTTTTCTATCCCTTTTATTCCCGAATTTGCTCTTCAATCTATCCAAATTTGCAGAAAAAGTAAGGTTAAAATCTCCAGCAACTATCAAGTTTTTGCCTCTAAAGACCAATAATCTTAAAGTCAATGTGTCCCAGAACCCTGTATCCACCGTATTTGGTCCATATACATTACATAACGTAAAAATTGTATTATCTATTTCAATATGCACAATCATAAATCTACCTGCTGGATCAATTATTTTATTTTTAATACGATAGGTCAATTGTTTATTAATTAGTATTGTTTATTAAATAGTATCCATTCCTCCTATTATCAAAGTCTGAGGAAATTATCTTACCCACCCATTTTATTTTTAATTTGAGAGCTTCTTTTTCTGTTAAGTGCGTTTCCTGTATCAGAGCTATATCTGCTTTATGTGAACCTAAAAGCTTAATTATATTCTTCCGTTTTCTTGGCGATGTAATTCCCCCAACATTCCATGATAATATATTGAGTGTGTCACTTCTCATTTATGTATAATTTGATAGCTTCTTGTATTAGTGTATATTATTTAAAGGAAGGGGAAACCCCCCCCTAAAAAAACACATTTTAATCCCACGAATATGTAACCATATTTGAATCCCACGAATGTATATTCCATTTCATATAAAAAGTCTATCATAATAGATCCTAATTGATAGACAAAATTTTAATTCTCATACAAATTAATCAATGGCCTCATCAAAATTTTAATTAGCACCATCGAACTTGAAATTATTAAAAGCATAATCCTACATATCCAATCTAGAGATATTTTAATATACATGTCTTTTATTCAATTCCATTATCTTTACATAATATTTTGGCTTCTTGTGGCGTATCAAACGTCTTAAATTCTCCGTCTATTAACAGGATTAATTTAGCTGGATATACTAATCGTACATTATAGCTTGCTTTAATTAGTTTTGTACAGAAAGGGGCCATTAATCGTCTCTTAGCCGAAGTTTCAGCTGAGAAATCTTGAAATATCATTATCTTATTTTGTTCTAGGAACACCGGACTTGACTTCCTATACTTTCTCAGTATATTAATTTTGTCTGTGAATTTAAGAAATTTAGCTATAATTGGTCTAGGTTGCAATGAGCCATCAGCATTCCTGCGGCTCGTCCCTGTCCTGTGTATTCTCTCTATTTGAATGCTTGTGTATTTGATTGCATATTTAACAGATTTGGTAAAGTCATAGTAATGAAGTGAACTAAGTCATTAAATTCAGCTGTCTCAGGAAGAACTATAATTCTAATATTGTTTCGACGTGTACGATCCTCAAGATCTTCTAATTTCCTCTGCATATTTGTCATCTTAGTCTGTTGTGCTGAGTTAGTCTGTTCTAGTAAAGTCAATCTATCTTCTAAGTCTGAGGTTCTTACTTCAATTTCGTTTAATCTAGTTGTGAACTGTCTAACTTCATTCGATAAGGTATTAAAATCTTTTTTAATCTCATGTTTTAATGAGTCTAATTGAGCAGAAATCATCTTAGATATTTGTGTAACAATTCCAGATTCCAGGGTTGCCTGTATATCAGTATGTTCCTGTGTAGAGTCTGAAGTTATTTCCAAATTTTTAGTAACATTTTTTTTTCTTTATGTCTTGGAGGCATGGCTGGAGAGTTTCTTTACTCGCAGACATATATCTTTCCATCAGGGATGGATAATCAAAAGGGAACAAGTGACTTGACTAAGTGTAAGGAAGTTGACTATATATAGCATAAAGTGTCGACCTATGTGCAAAAAATTATTACTTATAACTTTTAAGTTGAGATATAAGAGTTGTCTCCCTAAAACCTATTACAATGAGTGTGACTGTGAATGTGAGGAAAGGGAAAAAAAAACAAACACACGTGAATTGCCTTGTCTCCAAAAAAATGAAAAAAAAAGGCTAAATTCTAGCTTCTCACTTATACCTTTGACTAACTGCAAACTGTAATATTAAAGACTGTTAGGACAAGTATCTACAAGATGTTGCTTTTAACTTTTATATAGGATTCTCCAAATTACTTGTATCTACCGTCTTTTAACCTCAGAGAACCTCATACAGTTCACAATTGATAGAAAAAACTAGTTTCATAACAAATCACATATATAATGAATACATAGTATGTATATAACAGAGTATAGACAATAACAATATATTTGAATAAATAAATTACCGACCCTCTAGCTTTTTCTTATGTATTTAACTAATGATGGTATTGTTATACCAGTAAGCGGCAGGTATTACATTTTGTTCTCCAGTTAGTGTATGATAACTAAAATAGGGTTAATGAATGATACTAATGGTCATAGATAATTAGAGTAAGAGTACGCTATATCAATGCCTTTACAAACGTATCTGAGGACCTTTTTCTATTTGTTCTAACTTTCAATTACTAGACATTCAAATACCTATTAAGTCACATAAAAAATACAAAATATATACATTCCAGAATATGGACAGAGATTACATAGCAGATCACATATATGGTGGGTATATGGTATATATATATAACAAGATATAAACAATAACAATAAATCCTTGTGAGAGACCTTCTACGTTTCACTCCTGCCTATATGTTGTAGAACCCATGTTAAGCTCTTGTCCCTAAATGCTATAGGAATAAAGTAGATTAATTATCGGCCCTCTAGTTTTACTTATGTATTTATCTGGTGACGGTATTATTATACCACTAAACAGTAGATATCAAGTATTATTCTCCAGTTAATATATAATGACCACAACAAGGTTATTAAGAGGTATTTATAATCATAGATATTGAGGTGAGCTATGTCTGTACTTTTACAAACTTATCTGAGGGGCCTTTTCGGCCCCTTCTAACTTTCAGTTACCAGACTTCCAATTACCTATTAAGTCACATGTAAAATTCAAGATATATACATTCCAGAATATAGATAGCAATAATAATTCCTTAAAGGGAGCCTTTTACGCACAACTTCTGCCCAAAAATTATGGGAGCTGTTCTTTAAGCTTCTATCCCTATATATTACATAGGTAAATACGGTACCGAAAATATATAAGTAAATTGACACTATTACACCAATAAATATAAAAGACACAAAAATAATGGTTTAGTCTCCACTTAATGTATAGTGCCCAGAACAAAACTCTCAGAGGTAATGAAGATGTTTAACATTCACAGATTTTTTTTTTTTTTTTAAGGTAAGCTGATCCTGTTCCTTTATAGAATCATCTGTAGGTCATTTTCTGCTCCTAACCGTGGGTTATGGGAGCGATTCCTTTGAACTCCTACCAAAAAGGTTATGGGAGTTTTTCGCTAGTGTTCAAGTCATAATCCATATGATAGATTACTTGCTGAGACAATTAATATAATTTCAAAAGGAGTAAAGCCCCCAGTAGCTGTATCGTAAAGGGAATAATAAAAAGCTTTCCATATAATATACAGGCTTCTTTTACAAGACTCCTACCCAAGGGATTATGGGAGTTTTTCCAACATTTATGACTGTGTATTGGTAAATTGCCTGCAAAAGTTAGTCAAGTCACAAGCAAAATAGTAACTTAACTGGCCACTTTCTGTATAACTTTACTTCATATTCCCCTATATTATATAGAGTCACTATAATGGGTTTTACTGCTGCCTTATATTGTATTGCAGCCTTTAACAAAAAACAGCCATTATGTAGAGGGAGAAGCTGTATACTATTGGCGTGGGATGGGAGTAGACAAACAGTACCTGTAAAGAGCCCCTAGAATAGAGAACTCCTGATATTACCGAGTCCTGATTCTGCTTCCTTTATCGGGAGCTTCCACAAACTCACACGTATGCTGTATATGTGTCCTAGCAGGTAGTTACCGTTTCAGGGATTCCAGCATCTCCGTTTCAGGGATTCCAGCGTCTCCAGCGTCTCCCACCCACGCCGTCTCTCCTATTGTGCTGCCTCCGTAAGCCTGTATTACTCAGTGTAGTACTGCCGATGGGTATGTAGTTACTCCAGCCACAGGAGCTTGCTATTCAATGGACGCCCGTAGCGCAAAAGTCACCAATTGATCCGAGCAGCTTAGAGCTTGTGGTCAAGGATCACTGCGCCATAGCGAGCTGTTGGTCAGAGCTCAATGGAGAGGTGCTCATCTGCAAGCGTCTTGCTTGTTCCACTTCTTCTCAGATGTCCATAGTCATTTCTTTCATGTAATTGGCAAGAGTCCATGAGCTAGTGACGTATGGGATATACAATCCTACCAGGAGGGGCAAAGTTTCCCAAACCTCAAAATGCCTATAAATACACCCCTCACCACACCCACAATTCAGTTTTACAAACTTTGCCTCCTATGGAGGTGGTGAAGTAAGTTTGTGCTAAGATTTCTACGTTGATATGCGCTTCTCAGCATTTTGAAGCTCGATTCCTCTCAGAGTACAGTGAATGTCAGAGGGATGTGAAGGGAGTATCACCTATTGAATGCAATGGTTTTCCTCATGGGAGATCTATTTCATAGGTTCTCTGTTATCGGTCATAGAGATTCATCTCCTACCTCCCTTATTCAGATCGACGATATACTCTCATATTCCATTACCTCTACTGATAACTGTTTCAGTACTGGTTTGGCTATCTGGTATATGTGGATGGGTGTCTTTCGGTAAGTATTTTTTCATTACTTAAGACACTCTCAGCTGGAATAGGCCTGGTACTTCTTTTATTCCTTCTTCAAGGTTTAAAAAAATCATATCCTTTGCCAGCAGTTAGATTGGAGTTTTGGGAAAAGATCCCCAAAGTTGATGGGGCTATTTCTACTCTTGCTAAACATACTACTATTCCTATGGAAGATAGTACTTCTTTTAAAGACCCTTTAGATAGGAAACTTGAATCTTATCTAAGGAAAGCTTATTTATATTCTGGCTATCTTCTCAGGCCTGCCATTTCTATGGCTGATGTTACAGCTGCATCAACTTTTTGGTTGGAAAGTATAGCGCAACAGGAAATGGATCCTGATTTGTCTAGCATTATTCGCTTGCTTCAACATGCTAATCATTTTATCTGTGATGCCATTTTGATATCATCAAAATTGATGTTAAATCTATGTCTTTAGCTATTTTAGCTAGAAGAGCTTTGTGGCTCAAATATTGGAATTCTGACATGGTATCTAAGTCTAGATTACTATCTTTTTCTTTCCAAGGTAATGTTATTTGTTTCTCAGTTGGATTTAATTATTTCAACTGTCACTGGGGGGAAGGGAGTTTTTTTGCCTCAGGATAAAAGACCTAAGGGTAAATATAAAGCTTCTAACCGTTTTCGTTCCTTTCGACAAAATAAGGAACAGAAACCTAATTCTTCCCCCAAAGAATATGGTTCCAATTGGAAACCTTCTTCAAGTTGGAGTAAATCCAACCCTTTTAAGAAACCAAAGCTAGCCCCCAAGTCTGCATGAAGGTGCGGTCCTCATTCCAGCTCAGCTGGTAGGGGGCAGATTAAGATTCTTCCAAAACATTTGGGCAGATTCTGTCCAAAATCAATGGATTCAGAGTATTATCTCTCAAGGGTACCGAATAGGATTCAGAGTAAGACCTCCTGTGAAAAGATTTTTTCTCTCACACATCCCAACAAATCCAGTAAAGGCTCAGGCTTTTCTGAAGTGTGTTTCAGACCTGGAGCTTTCAGGGGTAATCATACTAGTTCTGTTTCAGGAACAGGATCTGGGGTTTTATTCAAATCTATTCATTGTCCCAAAGAAAGAAAATTCATTCAGGCCAGTTCTGGATCTGAAAATTTTGAATCGTTATGTAAGAGTGCCAACTTTCAAAATGGTGACTATAAGGACTATTCTGCCTTTTGTTCAGTAAGGTTATTATATGTCCACAATAGAATTACAAGATGCATATCTTCATATTCCGATTCATCCAGACCACTATCAGTTTCTGAGATTCTCTTTTCTAGACAAGCATTACCAATCTGTCGCTCTTCCATTTGGCCTAGCAACAGCTCCAAGAATCTTTTCAAAGGTTCTTGGTGCCCTATTCTCTGTAATCAGAGAACGGGGTACTGTGGTGTTTCCTTATTTGGACGATATCTTGGTACTAGCTCAGTCTTTACATTCTGCCGAATCTCACACAAATCAACTAGTGTTGTTTTTTTGAAGACATTGAGGATCAATTTACCAAAAAGTTCTTTGATTCCTCAGACAAGGGTCACCTTTTTAGGTTTCCAGATAGATTCAGTGTCAATGACTCTGTCTCTAACAGACAAGAGACAATTAAAATTGGTTTCAGCTTGTCAGAACCTTCAGTCTCAATCATTCCCTTCAGTAGCTATTTGCATGGAAGTTTTAGGTCTCATGACTGCAGCATCGGACGTGATCCCCTTTGCTTGTTTTCATATGAGACCTCTCCAGCTTTGTATGCTGAACCAATGGTGCAGGGATTATACAAAGATATCACAATTAATATCCTTAAATCCCAATGTTCGACTCTCTCTGACTTGGTGGTTAGATCACCATTGTATAGTTCAAGGGGCCTCTTTTGTTCATCCAACCTGGACTGTGATCACAACAGATGCAAGTCTTTCAGGTTGGGGAGTTGTCTGGGGATCTCTGACAGCACAAGGGGTTTGGAAATCTCAAAAGGCGAGGTTAACAATCAATATTTTAGAACTCCATGCTATTTTCAGGGCTCTTCAGGTTTGGCCTCTGTTGAAGAGAGAACCGTTTATTTGTTTTCAGACAGAAAATATCACAACTGTGGCATATGTCAATCATCAGGGTGGGACTCACGGTCCCCAAGCTATGACAGAAGTATCTCGGATACTTGCTTGGGCGGAATCCAGCTCCTGTCTAATTTCTGTGGTTCATATCCCAGGTATAGACAATTGGGAAGCAGATTATCTCAGCTGTCAGACTATACATCCGGGGGAGTGATTGCTCCATCCAGATGTGTTTTCTCAGATTGTTCAGATGTGGGATCTTCCAGAAATATATCTGATGGCTTCCCATCTAAACAAGAAACTATCCAGGTACCAGTGCAGGTCCAGGGATCCTCAGGCGGAAGCGGTGGATGCATTAACAGTTCCTTTGTGTTACCAACCTGCTTATATTTTCCCGCCTCTAGTTCTTCTTCCAAGAGTCATCTTCAAGATCATGATGGAATAATTGTTTGTGTTGCTGGTAGCTCTAGCATGGCCTCACAGGTTTTGGTATGTGGATCTTGTTCGGATGTCCAGTTGCCAACCTTGGCCACTTCCATTAAGGCCAGACCTTCTGTCTCAAGGTCCGTTTTTTCCATCAGGATCTCAAATCATTAAATTTGAAGGTATGGAAATTGAACGCCTAGTGCTTAGTCATAGAGGTTTCTCTGGCTCAGTGATTAATACTATGTTAAAGGCTCGTAAATCTGTTTTTAGGAAGTTTTATTATCGAGTTTGGAATACTTATATTTCATGGTGTTCTTCTCATAAATTCTCCTGGCATTCTTTTAGAATTCCTAGAATTTTACAGTTTCTTCAGGATGGTTTGGATAAGGGTTTGTCTCCAAGTTCCTTGAAGGGACAAATCTCTGCTCTTTCTGTTTTATTTCACAGAAATATTGCTAAGCTTCCTGATATTCACTGTATTGTACAGGCTTTTGTCCATATCAAGCCTGTCATTAAATAAATCTCTCCTTCTTGGAGTCTTAATTTGGTTTTGAAGGCTTTACAGGCTCCTCCGTTTGAGCCTATGCATTCTTTGGACATTAAACTACTTTCTTGGAAAGTGTTGTTCCTTTTGGCCATCTCTTCTGCTAGAAGAGTTTCTGAATTATCTGCTCTTTCTTGTGAATCTCCTTTTCTGATTTTCCATCGAGATAAGGCAGTTTTGCTGACTTCATTTAAATTTCTACCTAAGGTTGTGAATTCTAACAACATTAACAGAGAAATTGTTGTCCCTTCTTTGTGTCCTAATCCTAAGAATTCTTTGGAGAGATCCGTATATTCTTTGGATGTGGTAAGAACTTTGAAATATTATTAGACATGTGCGATTCGGTTCGGTTAGATTCGGAAATTCGGAAAATTCGGAAAATTCAGAGATTTGGACCGAACCAAATTTCCGAATTAAAATACTGCCGAATCTACCGAATAAATCTGAATTACTTTGGATTTATTCGGATTTATTCGGTAGATTCGGATGGCCATGGATTATTATACTAGTATTGTACAGTATATTAGGTTATATCACTCTGCTATGGGTTACACCTAATATACAGTACATAATACTAGTCTAATCCCACCTAACACTTACCGAAATTCCGAATTTCCGAACCGAATCGAACCGAATCCAGCCGAATTTATTCGAATCCGAATGAATCCGAAACAAATTCGAAACAAATTTATTCAAATCCGAATGAATCCGAAGCAAATCCGAATCAAATTTTTCCGAATTCTAATCGCTCCGAACCGAAATTAGAAAAAATCTGAATCGTTCCGAACCAAGCCAAATTTTTTCGCCATTCGCATGTCTAAATATTATGTTGAAGCTACTAAAGATTTCAGGAAGACTTCTAGTCTATTTGTTATCTTTTCTAGTTCA
The DNA here is from genome assembly GCF_027579735.1 of Bombina bombina. Lineage (NCBI taxonomy): Eukaryota > Metazoa > Chordata > Amphibia > Anura > Bombinatoridae > Bombina > Bombina bombina. The sequence goes on along the minus strand of NC_069504.1, from coordinate 666,803,382 downwards.
GCAGGCTTATTTGGAGTCGGGTGAGGCCCCGCCTCAGAAAATTACAGCTCATTCTACTAGATCAGTCTCCACTGCGTGGGCTTTTAAGAATGAAGCTTCAGTTGATCATATTTGCAAAGCAGCAACTTTGTCTTCTTTGCATACATTTACTAAATTCTACTGTTTTGATGTATTTGCTCCTTCGTAAGCAGTTTTTTAGGGAAAGGTTTTTCAGGCAGCTGTTTCAGTTTGATTCCTCTGCTTATGTTAAGTTTTTTCTTTTCATTATGAGAATAAACATATTTTGGGTTGTGGATGAATTTTTTTTCAGCGGAAAATGGCTGTTTTTATTTTATCCCTGCCTCTCTAGTGACTCTTCTGTGGAGTTCCACATCTTGGGTAGTACTATCCCATACGTCACTAGCTCAATTGCCAATTACATGAAAGAAAACATAATTTATGTAAGAACTTACCTGATAAATTCATTTCTTTCATATTGGCAAGAGTCCATGAGACCCACCCTTTTTATGGTGGTTATGATTTTTTGTATAAAGCACAATTATTTCCAAATTCCTTTGTTGATGCTTTTTACTCCTTTCTTTATCACCCCACTACTTGGCTATTTGTTAAACTAAATTGTTGGTGTGGTGAGGGGTGTATTTATAGGCATTTTGAGGTTTGGGAAACTTTGCCCCTCCTGGTAGGATTGAATATCCCTGGATTGTATGTCCCTGATTCTGTTTTCTTGGAGGCACCTGGCTATGTTTTTTTTTCTTTCAAAAACTGAATATGCTCTAGCAACTGATCTAGAAGCATTTGGATGAGAGATTTCTCTAGTCATATTCCTTATCTATGTTTCTGTCAACCAGACTACTTTCTGATTTAATAGCATCTCACATTCCTCCTTCTCTCACTTCTCTTACTCCTCTCTATCTACTTTTCCTCAACCATCCTTTCTTCTATTAATTTAACCCCCCTGTGCTTGATTATTATCTCCTCTCTCAACCACCATCAGACAATAAAACATTCCCACAAACAATAAAACTGACTGTAAAAACAATCGGCTAGATTACGAGTTTTTGTCTGTAATGGTGTGCGGTGCTAACGTACAGTTTTTCCTTACCGCTCACCTACAGTAACGCTGGTATTACGGGTTTTTAGAAACCCAGCGTTAGCCTCAAAAAAGTGAGCGTAGAGCAGAATTTAGCTCCACATCTCACCTCAATACCAACGCTGCTTAGGGTAGCGGTAAGCTGGCAAAACGTGCTCGTGCACGATTTCCCCATAGTAATCAATGGGGCATATTTGGCTGAAAAAAAGTCTAACACCTGCAGAAAAGCAGCGTTCAGCTCCTAACGCAGCCCCATTGATTCCTATGGGGAAATAATTTTTATGTCTACACCTAACATCCTAACATGAACCCCGAGTCTAAACACCCCTAATCTTACACTTATTAACCCCTAATCTGCCGCCCCCGACATCGCCGACACCTGCATTATATTATTAACCCGTAATCTGCCGCTCCGTACACCGCCGCCACCTACATTATACTTATGAACCCCTAATCTGTCGCCCCCAACATCGCCAACACCTACATTATAGTTATTAACCCCTATTCTGCTGCCCCAATGTCGTTGCAATTTACCTACAATTATTAACCCCTAATATGCCGTCCCCAACGTCGTCGCCACTATAATAAAGTTATTAACCCCTAAACCTAAGTCTAACCCTAGCCCTAACCCCCCCTAACTTAAATATAATTTAAATAAATCTAAATAAAAATACTATTATTAAATATATTATTCATATTTAAAACTAAATGCTTACCTATAAAATAAACCATAAGATAGCTACAATATAACTAATAGTTACATTGTAGCTAGCTTAGGGTTTATTTTTATTTTACAGGCAACTTTGTTTTCATTTTAACTAGGTACAATAGTTATAAAATAGTTATTAACTATTTAATAATTTCCTAGTTAAAATAAATACAAATATACCTGTAAAATAAATCCTAACCTAAGTTACAATTACACCTAACACTACACTATAATTAAATAAATTACCTAAATTAACTACAATTAATTACAATTAAATTAAATAAACTAAATTACGAGAAAAAAAACTACACTAAATTACAAAAAATAATAAAATAATTACAAGTTTTTTAACTAATTACACCTAATCTAATCCCCCTAATAAAATAAAAAAGCCCCCCAAAATAATAAAAATCCCTACCCTATACTAAATTACAAATAGCTCTTAAAAGGGCTTTTTTGCGGGGCATTGCCCCAAAGTAATCAGCTCTTTTACCTGTAGAACAGCCAAAAGGATTGAGCTTGCATACTATGGGCTTTCTACCTCAATTCTGATTGGCTGATAGAATTCTATCAGCCAATCGCAATTGAAGGGAAGCCATCTTGGATGACATCATTGAAAGGACCCATCATTGTTCCAGTCGCCATCGAAAAAAGAGGATGCTCCACGTCGGATGTCTTGAAGATGGACCCGCTCCGCCCGGATGGATGAAGATAGAAGATGCCGCCTGGATGAAGACTTCTGGCCATCTGGAGGACCTCTTCTGCCCGTATAGGATGAAGACTTCGGACCGTCTGGAGGACCACTTCTGCCCGGTTGGGTGAAGACGTCTCAAGGTAGGTTGATCTTCAAGGGGGTAGTGTTAGGTTTTATTAAGGGGGGATTGGGTGGGTTTTAGAGTAGGGTTGGGTGTGTGGGTGGTGGGTTTTAATGTTGGGGGTATTATATTTTTTTTTACAGGTAAAAGAGCTGATTACTTTGGGGCAATGCCCCGCAAAAAATCCCTTTTAAGGGCTATTTGTAATTTAGTATAGGGTAGGGATTTTTATTATTTTGGGGGGCTTTTTTATTTTATTTGGGGGATTAGATTAGGTGTAATTAGTTTAAAAAAGTTGTAATTATTTTATTATTTTCTGTAATTTAGTGTTTAGTTTTTTTCGTAATTCAGTTTATTTAATTTAATTGTAATTAATTGTAGTTAATTTTGTTAATGTATTTAATTATAGTGTAGTGTTAGTGTAATTGTAACTTAGGTTAGGTATATTTGTCTTTATTTTAATTAGGTAGCTATTAAATAGTTAATAACTATTTAATAACTATTCTACCTAGTTAAAATAAATACAAACTTGCCTGTAAAATAAAAATAAACCCTAAGCTAGATACAAATGTAACTATTAGTTATATTGTAGCTATTTTAGGGTTTATTTTATAGGTAAGTATTTAATTTTAAATAGGAATAATTTATTTAATTGTAGTAATTTTATTTCGATTTATTTAAATAATATTTAAGTTAGGGGGGTGTTAGGGTTAGGGTTAGACTTAGATTTTGGGGTTAATAAATTTAATATAGTGGCGGCGACGTTGGGGTCGGCAGATTAGGGGTTAATAAATGTAGATAGGTGTCGGCGATGTTAGGGATGGCAGATTAGTTAATAATATTTAACTAGTGTTTGCGAGGCTGGAGTATGGCAGTTTAGGGGTTAATACATTTATTGAAGTGGCGGCGATGTCCGGTTAGGCAGATTAGGGGTTAAAAATTTTAATATAGTGTTTGCGATGTGGGGGGCCTCGGTTTAGGGGTTAATAGGTAGTTTATGGGTGTTAGTGTACTTTTTAGCAGTTTAGTTAAGAGTTTTATGTTACGGCATTAGCCCATAAAACTTTTAACTACTGACTTTTAAGTGCGGTATCAGTCTTGACAGGAGAGGGTGTACCGTTCACTTTTTCCAAGACTCGTAATACCAGCGTTAGGAAAATCCCATTGAAAAGATAGGATGCGCAATTTAGGTAAGTGGATTTGCGGTATGCTCGAGTCGCGGAAAAAAAGTGAGCGGTACACCTGTACCTGCCAGACTCGTAATACCAGCGGACGTTAAAAAGCAGCATTGGGACCTTTCAACGCTGCTTTTTAAGGCTAACGCAAGACTCGTAATTTAGGCGAATATATTGTAAAAAGCAAAATTACTGTATGTGTGAATGTATGTTTTTATTAGGCTACATTACAAGCGGCGACTAACGTTAGTGCACGTGCAATATTGATAGGTGATTGTTTTTTTATCTAAGCTGCGCTCTCCATTGAAGTCTATGGGGAGAAGAAGTTAATGAGGTCGCAATATGTGAAGTCCTACAGTTACTTTCAATTTAGCGACGGTGCGTTACAAGTTTACTTTCAATGATATTAGCACTCAAGTGTGTGCGCGAAATACCACTCCACTTGTAATCTGGCCCATAGGATTTTCTAATGTGTTTTTTTTTCTACTGTATTTGTCTTACTGTGCCTCTTCTGGTAACTCCAACAATGTAGCTGAAATTAAGGCCACTTACTTGGATATATATACGGTACAACAGTTTATTCATGTTTGGGGATTCTTTTCTTTGCTAGCTTATTTTGTTGTTGCTGTGTGTGCAAACAGGATTTTATGACTGTTATCTAATTCTAAAAGCTTAGTAATTTTATTCCATTACTAGATGATGCGAGCATTGTGTTAAGCTTCTTAACCTAGTAACATACCGGTACATTGTCCTGGCACTAAATTACATCTTCCTGAAAAATTAGACGGCTCTTCTGATGACTGTAGAGGGTTCCGTAATCAGTGTCACCTTCATTTCTAAAATGATCCAGTGACATTCTACTCATCTGAGGCCAAAGTCATCTTCATAATTTATCAATTTCTGCTCAAAGAAAAGGCCCTGTCTTGGGTTTTCCCCCTACTTGAAACAGATGATCAAATTCTTAAGGATGCTAACGTTTTTCTGACAGGATTGCAAGCAGTATTTGACAAACCTGGAAGGGATGCTGCCACTGAGTCTGTTGCTCTTTATACAGTTGAATTCTGCACTTTAGCTGCAGAGACTGACTGAAATCCAGGTGTGCTTAAAGTGTTTTTTCGTAGAGGATTGTATGAAAGGATAAAGAATGAACTGGTGTAAAGAGATCTACCTGAGTCTTTCGAAGACTTTATTTCCATATGTATTAAAGGAATAGTCTAGTTAAAATTAAACTTTCATGATTCAGATAGAGCATGCAATCTTAAGCAACTTTCTAATTTACTTCTTTTATCAATTTTTCTTTGTTCTTTTGCTATCTTTATTTGAATGTAAGCATAGGAGCCGGCCCATTTTTGGTTAAGCACCTGGGTAGCACCTGCTGATTGGAGGCTACATTAAGACACCAATCAGAAAGTGCTACCCAGGTGCTGAACCAAAAATAGGCCGTCTCCTATGCTTACATTCTTGCTTTTTCAAATAAAGATACCAAGAGAACATAGAAAAATTGATAATAGAAGTAAATTCGAAAATTGCTTAAAATTGTATCCTCTATCTGAATCATGAAAGTTTAATTTTGACTAGACTATTCCTTTAAGCTTGATACCCACCATATCGAAAAGGATAGGACCTAGAAATTTTAAAGACCAGTCATCAAACTGGCAGCTAGACTTAACACCCCACCAGCTGCTTCTTCTACCCCCTCAGCTAAGAAACATGTGGAGGAGGGCAATGGGCACCATCCACCTTTCTGAGGCAGAAAACTCTAGAGAAGCAATCTCAATCTGTGTCTCTATTGATGCTAGAAAGATCATCTTTTAAGGGACTGTCCTACCAGACAGGGAAAAGCCCAGGCTTAATTCTATTCAGAGGGATAGAATTAAGCCGGGACCCAGAACTACCCTCTAAAAATACCAAGTGGTTTGTACCAGTCCGTTTCACAATAAGCGAACAACACATTGACTCCCAAGACCTTATTGACTCTGGAGCAGAAGGAGTATTTATGGATACATCCTTTGCTAAATAGCATGATATTCCAAGTTTAAAGAAGAAGAACTCTAGCTGTATCACTACAATTAGTGGATAAACATTGGGTACTGGAGTTATTATATACCAATCTATCACCCTTACAACTTATATCGTGGTACTTCATGTTGAGACCCTACAATTTGATTTTGTATCTTCACCACATATAACGATCATCCTAGGTTTTCTCTGGTTAAAATTGCATGAACTCACAATCTCCTGGTCCAAGAATTAACAGCTTGGGTTTAAAAGTGTTTTCAACATGGCTCATATAGGCCTGTGACACAGAAGCCATCTACCATTCAAACTCTTTGTGTGGCTCCTAAACCCCAAGTCCTGCAGACAGCCAGACATGGCCCCCCTTTAAAAGAAATGTCTGGCCTTGAACCCAGACTTTCACCTTCCCTGTCAGGTCCCCTAGCCTTCAATCCACTTAGGATATATACCCATCTTCCATGTTCTTCTATTACCCGTTTCCCTGTATAGCTGGGCTCTGCTCAGCATGCAGTAATCATATCACACCTGCTACCAATTAGCAGGCTTTATAAACCAGTTTCTGCTTGAACTCAGTCTTTGGTTGTATGTTTTTCCTGCTTGATGTGCTGTGATTGTTTCCCTGCCTTGTTACACTGTTTATGCCCCTACCTGGAATCCTTTGGCTGCATCACCAACAGTACCCACTGGGTATCCCATGCCTGCTGAGTCTCCTATGCTTGCTGTACCAGTAGCAGCTCTCCTGTATCCTGCTGTATTTGCTGCATCTACCTAGTAACCCATGGCAGCCTCACTAACAATACCCGCTGGGTATCCTGTGCTTGCTGAGTCTCCTATGATTGATGTACCAGTGGCAGCTCTCCTATATCCTTCTGTATTTGCTGCACCTACTTGGTACCCTGTGGCAGCCTCATCAACAGTATCCGCTGGGTATCCTGTGCCTGTGTCTTCTATGCTTGCTGTATCAGTAGCAGCTCACCTTACCTGGTACTCTGTGGTAGCATGCTGGGTCTCCTGTTCAAACAGCGTAATTTTGTCTGTACCTCATTCCTGATTGTGTACCCCAGTGCAACTTCCACGATTAAAGTGATTTTCCAACTTATAACTCTGAGTTGTGTGATTCTGCAAAGGTAGCAAGTATCTTCTGCCACTGAGCTCCAACTTAAATAAACTCTGTATACCATCCTTACATCGATCAAGAATATTCGGATGTGCTTTCCAAGAAAAAAGCTGTTCTATTACCCCCACACCAAGAATTCCATTGTGCCAGAGAATTATATCCTGGTGCTCTGATACCTAAAGGAAAACATATTCTATCTCTTAGCCCGAACTTAAACCATTAAATATCAGAAAAGAGAGAACAGCACTCCTGAGATAGAGCAAAAGCTAGAATAACTTCCATGCCTGTTCATTTCAATTGCAACTCAGGGTGCGCATTCTTTTAGCACACGTTGATACCTTTCCACAGAGAAAAAATATCCTGTAGCATATCAGTCTGATCCTGCCCAATGACAGTCCAGCGCCGAAATACCAGGCAATTCTTCTCTGAACAAAAGAAACAACAACCCCAGACGATCGTTTCGGCCTTCTGTGGGCCTCATCAGTGAGGTGCAGTTGTATCTCTCTAAGGGCATGTGTGCAAGGAGTCTACGTCTGGTTTCCCCCATTACTCTTAGGGAGACCTAAGAGTAATTTGCATAAATATCAGAAAAGAGAGAACAGCACTCCTGAGATAGAACAAAAGCTAGAATAACTTCCATGCCTGTTCATTTCAATTGCAACTCAGGGTGCGCGTTCTTTTAGTTGTTCTCTTTCTCTTTTTTCACATTTAATCTTGGGTCACCCTAAGAGTAATGGGTAAGCCAGACGTGGAGCCCGTGCACACATGCCCTTAGAGTGATACAACTGCACCTCACTGACGAGGCCCACAGAAGGCCGAAACGATCGTCTGGGGTTGTTGCTTCCCTTGTTCAGAGAAGAATTTCCTGGTATTTTGGACTGTCATTGGGCAGGATCAGAATGATATGCTACAGGATATTTTTTCTCTGTGAAGGGGCATAGTGTGCTAAAAGAACGCGCAACCTGAGTTTCATGGAAGTTATTCTAGCTTTTGTTCTATCTCAGGAGTGCTGTTCTCTTTCTCTTTTTTAAACCATTAAATGTCTAGATAAAGGAGAACCATGCTTGTAGATTTATCAGACCCTCTTCCTCACCTGCTGGAGCAGAATTTATTTGTTGTTGAGTAAAAGGACAGAGGGATCTGTCCCTACATAGATTATTGAGCACATTTGATTATCTTAGGGGAGTTTTACCAAGTTATATTTGTATGGAGCCTATAATTTAGTACGTATTAAGGAAGGAGATGAATGGAAGACGGCATTCAATACCAATTTTGGGCATTTCAAATATCAAGTAATGGGTTATGCAATGCCCCTGCAGTTTTTCAGAGGTTTGTCAACAATATCTTCAAGAATTATTTAAACAACTTCATAATAATATATCTAGGCAACATACATATCTTCTCAAAATCTAACAACCTTTATGCAAAATTGGAAAAGTGTTAATTCCATCAAAGTACTTTAACATTCCTTGACTACATTATATCATCCTTGGGAATATCTATGGATCCATCAAGCTATCTGCAATTCTAGACTGGCCCCAGCCTACCACTTTAAAGCGAGTGCAGAGATTTCTTGGATTTGATAATTAATGTAGGCGCTTTATAAAAGGTTTCTCCTCTATTACAGCCCCCTTAGTAGATCTAACCTCTATACCAAATTGCTGCAAAAACTGACCACAAGAAGCTGTAAACAGCATTTCACAACTAATAGAAATATTCAGCACTGCACTTGTGCTAAAAAATTGTGATCTTACACACCAATACATGTGGTAGATGCTTCTGTGATTGCAGCTGGAGCTGTACTATCTCAAAGAGATCCAGACTCAGGAAAGATACACCCCATGGCTTTTTTTTCTAAGATATTTTCCAAGCCTGAAACGAATTACAATGTATCCAATAGGGAATCACTGGCTATAAAAATTTCTTTAGCCAAGTGGAGACATCTAGCAGGCACTCAAACCAATTGTTATCCTAACCGATCATAAAAACCTACCATATCTTCAGTCAGCTAAATACCAGATAATTACCCGCTGGGCTTTATTCTTCTCCCGATTCAACTTTATTCTGTCATACCTACCTAGTTCTAAAAACAAAAAGGCAGATGCCTTGTCTCAGCAATTCACTGAAGAGAATATTAAAGGATCAAACTTCTGATTTTCATAATCCCTGCACAAAATATAACAGGCAGTCTTTCAACATTCCTTTTTCATCAATTACAATCCACCCAGAACCATGTGCCATTAGACTAACATGTCTCTCAGAATAAATTATTTGTCCCACAATATCTCAGAAAATAAATCCTTCATTGGGCCCACAAATCCTTGTGCATTGCTAAACCCTCTAAAGATTACTAGACAACCTTAAAACACTACATAGAAGCTTGTCACGTATGCACTGACAATAAAACACCCTGCACAAATCCTTGTGGTTTGTTAAACCCTCTAAAGATTTCTAGACAACCGTGTGCACATCTTAGCATGGATTTCATCACAGACTTATCCTCGGCCAAGGGTCATACTATCGTATGGGTTATAGTGGATCGCTTCTCAAAGATGGCTTACTTTATTCCACTGAAAACACTTCCATCTTCTCAAAAAATCTGGTTTCTGACAGAAAAACACAGTTTGTATACAAATTCAGGAGAGATGCTTGTCGAAACTTGGGGCTTTTTATTTCCCTTTCTTCAGCTTACCACCCACAAACAGTCAAATGGAAAGAGTTAACCAAGACCTGGTAACGTGTCTAAGAAACTACATTACAGAATCTCAAAATGATTGGATAAAATTACTACCCCTGACTAGTGATGTCGCAAACCTAAAAATTTCGGTTCGCGAACGGCGGACTCGAACTTCCACAACTGTTCGCGAACCGGCGAACCGGGCGAACCGCCATTGACTTCAATAGGCAGGCGAACTTTAAAACCAACAGGGACTCTTTCTGGCCACAATAGTGATGGAAAAGTTGTTTCAAGGGGACTAACACCTGGACTGTGGCATGCCGGAGGGGGATCCATGGCAAAACTCCCACGGAAAAATTACATAGTTAATGCAGAGTCTGGTTTTAAGCCATAAAGGGCATAAATCACCTAACATTCCTAAATTGTTTGGAATAACGTGCTTTAAAACAGATATGAGTGGTGGCACTAGTTGGCAAGTGGGCCTGGCACACACGCTGGCAGGCAGGCAGGCAACTGCAATTAGATTACACTAGCAGACTGATGTTTCACAGTCAAAAAAGTTTTTTTTTAAAATATTTACACTACTGTTACAACAAATATGAGTGGTGGCACTAACTTGGCAAGTGGGCCTGGCACACACGCTGGCAGGCAGGCAACTGCAATTAGATTACTCTAGCAGACTGATGTTTCACAGTCAAAAAAGTTTTTTTTTTTTAAATATTTACACTACTGTTATAACAAATATGATTGGTGGCACTAGTTAGCAAGTGGGCCTGGCACACACGCTGGCAGGCAGGCAACTGCAATTAGATTAATAGCTGACTGATGTTTCACAGTCAAAATTTTTTTTTTAAAATATTTACAATACTGTTATAACAAATATGATTGGTGGCACTAGTTGGCAAGTGGGCCTGGCACACACGCTGGCAGGCAGGCAATTGCAATTCAATTGCACTAGCAGACTGATGTTTCACAGTCAAAAAAGTTTTTATTTTAAATATTTACACTACTGTTACAACAAATATGAGTGGTGCCACTAACTTGGCAAGTGGGCCTGGCACACACGCTGGCAGACAGGCAACTACAATTAGATTACACTAACAGGCTGATGTTTCACAGTCAAAAAAGTTTTTATTTAAAATATTTACACTACTGTTATAACAAATATGATTGGTGGCACTAGTTGGAAAGTGGGCCTGGCACACACGCTGGCAGGCAGGCAGGCAACTGCAATTAAATAACACTAGCAGACTGATGTAAAAGGTTTTTTTTTAAAAAAAGTTACACTAATGTTACACCAGATATGAGTGGTGGCACTGAGGATGGAAGTAGGCACAGTATATGCTGGGAGCCTGACACACAGGCTGGCACTAGTGGCAGGCTGGCCTGGCAACTAAAATTAAATAACACTAGAAGACTGATGTAAAGTTTTTTTCTAAAAAAGATACACTAATGTTACAACAGATAGGAGTGGTGGCACTGAGGATGGAAGTAGGCACAGTATATGCTGGGAGCCTGACACACAGGCTGGCACTAGTGGCAGGCTGGCCTGGCAACTGCAGTTAAATAACACTAGCAGACTGATGTAAAAGTTTTTTTTTACAAAATTTAAACTAATAATACACCAGATAGGAGTGGTGGCACTGAGGATGGAAGTAGGCACAGTATATGCTGGGAGCCTGACACACAGGCTGGCACTAGTGGCACGCTGGCCTGGCAACTAAAATTAAATAACAATAGCAGACTGATGTAAAAGTTTTTTTTTTTAAATTTACACTAATGTTACACCAGATATAAGTGGTGGAAAACAGAGCAATTAGGCACAGTATATGCTGTGGGCCTGACACACAGGCCTGATGGAAAATTAAATTAGATTACACTAGCAAAATGAAGTAAAACTTTTTGTTTTTTAAATTTACACTAATGTTAACCAGATATAAGTGGTGGCACAGAAGAATTAATCACAGTATATGCTGTGAGCCTCACACACAGGCTGACAGTAGTGATGTCCCGAACTGTTCGCCCGCGAACGGTTCACAGCGAACATAGCTTGTTCGCGTTTGCGTTTGTGGGTGAACACATGGCGATGTCGATCCGCCCCTATGTGTCATCATTGTGGAAACTTTGACCCTTTATGTCACAGCCGCCTGACACATTAGAGCCAATCAACATCAGACACTCCCTCACAGACACTCCCAGCTACTCGGAATCCGCCATTTTAGACTCATAACGACCTTGCTTTCTTAATGAGAGGACGTGTTGTGTTTTTGCTCCTGACATTAATAGGAAAAACATAGCTAGGCTAGTGTATTTACAATCCAGAAGGACTCCACTCATCTCTGCTGCAAGCACAGCACCCCAAAAAGCCCTTTTTAGGGCTATATTTCGTTTCTTTTTTTTTTTTCTTTTTTTTTTATTAGCATTTGCCTGGCTTTCAGCTGTGTGTTTAAGGCTCACAGCATATGCTGTGACTACTGCCACCACTGATATCTCCCTAACAACATTAGTTTAAATTTAACTAACCCAAAAATATTATTATTTTTCTAGTGTAATTTTTTTTCATTTTCTATCAGGCCAGTGTCACACAGCATATACTCTGGTTCATTGCTCTGTGCCAGCCAGCAGCCACCAGTGTTAATATCCGTTTATAACATTATTTTTAATTTAAAAAAAAAAACACAAAAAAATATTTTTCTAGTGTAATCTAATTACATTTACTATCATGCCTGTGTCTGTCAGGCTCACTTTGCATTAATATACCTCATTTTTTTTTCAGTCTTTTGGTTAATTGGTCTGTGCCAGGCAGCCACCCAGCACTCATATCTATTCTCCTTCACCTTAATTTTAATATATAAAAAAAAAAAGTTTAAATTTGTTTGCTAGTGTAATCTAATATAATTTTCTATCTGGCCTGTGTGTTTTGCTGACATAGAGAGCCTACTGTGTTTACTTGCTGCCCTCCCTAGTCTATGAGCCACGACTCATATGTGTTTAACCTTTTTTTAATTCCCCCCCCCAAAAAAAATAATTTCAATCATTTTTCTAGTGTAATCTAATAGTATTTTCTATCAGGTGTGTGTATACGACTTACAGAGCCTACTGTTTTTAATAGCTGCCCTTCCAAGGCTATCATCCACGACTCATATGTATGTGCTTAACCTTTTTCTTAAAATTTCCAAAAAAAAGTCTTTAAATCATTATGCTAGTGTAATCTAATTGTATTTTCTATCAGGCCTGTGTCTAACTGTCTATCTGACTTACACAGCATACTTTTGATATAATTGCTGCCCTACGTAGCAGCCAGCCAGTGCGACCACTCATAGAGTCATATGTGCATTGCACTTCTTAACATAATTTTAATATAAAAAGCTAAAATTTTAAAATATTTTGCTAGTGTAATGTAACTTAATTTTCTATCAGTCCTGTGTTTTTGTCACTTACATAGCATACTGTGTTAAATTGCTGCCCTACCTACCATCCACGACTCATATCTGCCAGCCTGTCTGCCAGGCCCAAGTAGCCAATTAGTGGCACCAATCACAATTCTTGTAACAGTAATTAAAAAAAAAAAATCATAATTTTTTGGACTGCAAATATTCAGTCTCCTAGTGCCATTGAATTTCATTTACCTCCTGCCTGCCACTGCCAGCCTTTTGTGCCAGGCCGTCTAGCCAACTATTTACACCAATCATAATTGTTGTCACAGACAGTATAGTTATTAATTTAAATAAAAACATTTTTTAGTGTTGATCTTAATCCTCAGTTTGCTCATGCCCTAGAATTGCACTTTTCTACAGCCTTCCAAGCCTCTGTGCCAGGCCTACTTAAAAAATATTTACACCAATCATATTTGTTGTGACAGTATTCTAATAATTAAAAATTAAAAATTTTGGTAATAGTTGCTTTGATTTGAATCCTCAGTTTGCTGGTGCCATTGAATAGCACTTTCCTCCTGCCTTGCAGCCTGCTGTGAGCCAGGCCCCCACCTAGCCAATTGTTGTCAGCAATCATATTTCTGTTAACAGTATTTCAAAAATTGTCAATCATCACTGTTTAGACTGTCAGTAATCAGTCTCCTAGTGTCCTTGAATTGCATCTCCCTCCTGCCTGCCATCCTTTTGTGCCAGGCCGTCTTGCCAACTATTTACACCAATCCTAATTTTTTGTCACAGTATAGTTACTAATTACAATTAAAAATATCTTGATTGTTGATGATCTTAATCCTCAGTTTGCTCGTGCCTTTGAATTGCACTTTTCTACAGCCTTCCAAGCCTGTGTGCCAGGCCTACTTAAAAAATATTTACACCAATCATATTTGTTGTGACAGTATTCTAAAAATTAAAAATTAATTTTTTTTTTAATAGTTGCTGTGATTTGAATCCTCAGTTTGCTGGTGCCATTGAATAGCACTTTCCTCCTGCCTTGCAGCCTGCTGTGAGCCAGGCCCCCACCTAGCCAATTGTTGTCAGCAATCATATTTCTGTTAACAGTATTGCAAAAATTGTCAATCATCACTGTTTAGACTGTCAGTAATCAGTCTCCTAGTGTCCTTGAATTGCATCTACCTCCTGCCTGCCATCCTTTTGTGCCAGGCCGTCTTGCCAACTATTTACACCAATCCTAATTTTTTGTCACAGTATAGTTACTAATTACAATTAAAAAAAATCTTGATTGTTGATGATCTTAATCCTCAGTTTGCTCGTGCCTTTGAATTGCACTTTTCTACAGCCTTCCAATCCTGTGTGCCAGGCCTACTTAAAAAATATTTACACCAATCATATTTGTTGTGACAGTATTCTAATAATTAAAAATTAAAATTTTTGTTAATAGTTGCTGTGATTTGAATCCTCAGTTTGCTGGTGCCATTGAATAGCATTTTCCTCCTGCCTTGCAGCCTGCTGTGAGCCAGGCCCCCACCTAGCTAATTGTTGTCAGCAATCATATTTCTGTTAACAGTATTGCAAAAATTGTCAATCATCACTGTTTAGACTGTCAGTAATCAGTCTCCTAGTGTCCTTGAATTGCATCTACCTCCTGCCTGCCATCCTTATGTGCCAGGCCGTCTTGCCAACTATTTACACCAATCCTAATTTTTTGTCACAGTATAGTTACTAATTACAATTAAAAAAAATCTTGATTGTTGATGATCTTAATCCTCAGTTTGCTCGTGCCTTTGAATTGCACTTTTCTACTTAAAAAAGTAGGCCTACTTAAAAAATATTTACACCAATCATATTTGTTGTGACAGTATTCTAATAATTGTTGTTATATTTTGTAAGGGTAATCATGCAGGCCATATAGACCTCCACCAATAGGGTGAGTATGAGTAACAGCTATTAAAATGCGAAGGACATTACTAATTAACACAACATAGTTACCATGGGTCGCAGACCAAGAGCAGCTGTCTTATTATTATATTTTGTATGGGTAATCATCCAGGCCGTATAGACCTCACCAAATAGGGGGAGTTACAGAGATTAAAGTGCTAAGAATGGTAGTACTTAAAACACAACCTAGTTAAAATAGGTAGCAGACCACAGGGATTAAAGTGCTAAGAAAAGTACTAATTAACACAAGCTAGTTGGGTCCAAGAACGCATGTTTGATTATTAGAATTTATTAGGGTAATTATATATCTAACAAATCTATCTATTTCTCTTCTATCGATTCTATCTAACTATCAATCTATGTATATCTATCTATCCTATCTATCAATCTATCTTCTGTCCGGGATGTTTTGAGACAGCCACTTTGGGAATGTTAGTTGATTTAGACCCATTATGGCTTAAAAGCAGACTCTGCATAAACTATGTAATTTTCCATGGGAGTTTTGCCAGGGATCGCCCTCCAGCATGCGACAGTCCAGGTGTTAGTACCCTTGAAACTACTTTTCCATCACTATTGTGGCCAGAAAGAGTCCTTGTAGGTTTTAAAGTTCGCCTGCCTATTGAATTCAATGGCGGTTCGAGCGGTTCGCTAGTTCGCGAACAATACAGGAAGTTTGAGTCCGCCGTTCGCGAACCGAAAATTTTAGGTTCGCGACATCACTAGCTGACAGGCAGGCAAATGTAAATAAAATTAAAAAAAAAAAAATTGAAGTTCTAGCCCTAAAAAGGGCTTTTTGGGCTGAAGTTCTAGCCCTAAAAAGGGCTTTTTGGGGTGCTGTCCTTACAGGACTGTAGTGGACACTGAATACACTAGCCTAGCTATCTATTTCCCTATAAAATCAACAGCAGCAGCACTAAACCTCCTCTCACTAAGAATGCAGGATCGTAATGATTCTAAAATGGCTGCTGCCCAGTAGCTGGGAGGGTCTGGGAGGGGATGTCTGCTGCTGATTGGCTGAAATGTGTCATCAGACTGTGAGACACAGGGTCAAAGTTTCCTCAATAATGACGAATAGGGGGCAGAACGAACATTGCATATGTTCGCCCGCCGCAGCAAACGCGAACAAGCTAAGATCGCCGGGAACTGTTTTCCGGCGAACAGTTCGCGACATCACTACCTCTGACTGAATTAGCCCATAATTCTCTTTAACACTTTACTCACCATACTTCACCATTCCATGCAGCCTTTGGATACCAACCCTAAAACTTGGAAACCCATGTATGTGAAGTCCCAGAAGGTGACCAAAGAACCTACCACCTTCATCGTTGTTGGAAATAAATATGTCAGTTACTACAGTTCTCAACTAACCATTATCAAATGTTTGCAAACCACAAGTGATGGGTGGCCCCCTAATGTCCTCCAAGTGATTCAATATGGCTTTCATTAAGCATCTAAAGCTTAAACAACCTTCCTCCAATCTTGATCCAAAGTACGTAGGTCTATTTTAGGTTCTCTGTCGGGTCAACTCGGTAGCTTATCATCTACAACTGCCAAATACTCTCTGGTTTTTCATGTCTGAAGCCAGCAATCCATAACAGTTCCTCCAAATCAGTACAGTTGCCTAAAACAGTAGTGGTCAACAGGGTACTAGCTAGAATTATTGACTCTCGTTGACATGTACTGCTTAGTAAACTGGATAGGGGTTCCCTATTACTGAGATCTTTGGTGGCTGCTCGGGATGTCCATGCTTCCGACTTGATTTCAGCTTATCATTGTCAGCATCATCATCATCCTCATAGTAAACCCCAGAGGAGTTCCTTAAGGGGGGTGGTATATTAGGGTGCTATGTGTTGCCCCTGCAACAGCTTAGGGCTTACAGGTGTCAATCTGTCAGTGAGCTTTATCCGGCTGTGCTGCTTCTGGATGCGGCGTAGTAGTCGTGTCAGGTTAGCGCCTCTTCTGTGCCCTATTTAAGGTGGCCAGTTACTTTCAATAGATCCCATTTATAGGACTATATTCCTGGATGCACGATTTCTCTTCCTGTGTTCGCTGTATTCTGTTATTGACTTCTGCCTGGTTCCTGAACTCTGCCTCTGGATTCTGACTTGGTACTGCACTTGACTGCAAGATTCTGACCTTGGCCTGAACATTGTTTTCTCTTTTGGATCCTGATTCGGTATGGTACTTTGCCAGCGTGGTTTTGACTTTTTGTCTGCACAGACCTTAAGCTGGCCTACCCCTCTGGATTTGTCACTTTCTGGGGTTCTAGTCTCTGTGCTGGTGCATTGTGTTTAATTGTCACTTCCCAACGTCAGGGTCCTTTCCTGGACTGACTTTACTATTCCAGTGACATTATCTGTATATTTTCTTTTTTCTCCATAACAGATATTTAGAAGAAAACAGAAAAAGAAAATTACAACAGAAAAAAATAAATTTTTATGGTAGCCACAATAGAAACATTTTTACTGAAGATAAAAAATACTCAGAGCATGGAAAATTGAGACTACAAATCAGATACATTACATCTGTCATTAAAATCATCTATGTGCTTTTAAAATCATAAAACTATTCAATATATTTTTTTTATAAATAACAGGTTAAAAGGGATTTGTGTTTACCTATGTACTTGTTGATAGAGCAAACAACATGTAGAGATAATATCCCTAAGAAACCTCAAGAGTTCAAATGTCTAGACAAAAAACCCATGCAATTTTATATAAATTTTTGCTATACTCCTGAATAAACAACAAAAAGGCAACACATACAAATAAAATTACAAAAACAAATTCAATGCATCAAATCATAAAACATTTTGGGCATTTTAGATTACAAATAGAGTTTAAAAATATCAGCTTTATTGACTTCTAACAGTGCTCAAGTTAAACCAATAACACTGCTATTCTTGCGCCTGTATTATGTTGAAAGTTGAAAGTAAAATGTTAGTGCGTGAGTGAAAGGCTTTTGGCATCCTAACATCTGGAGGTCAGACTCGCTAACTCCCTTTCCCCATAGATTTCTATAGGGCGTGCTACAAAAGCCTCTACTGACTAGCTCCACTGAGCACTTACTAACAGCTATAACTGACTGCACTAATTTGGCTTTTCACAAAAGATAAATGCACAGACCTTTCAAACTTTGTTTTTCCTTTTAGAGATATTACCTCTCAGTCTCTCAGGAGAGTGTTGCAGTGTCCCTTACTGCTGGCATTCTGACTCTGAATCCCTGGCTGGGGATTTTTATTAGCACCTGCTGTTAATTACCGCATGCAGGTGAGTAGCTATCTGGGTGAGATGGAATTCCTGGACCGGACTTTCTCACATGAAGTGCTGCCTGCAAACTGTGGGGTGGAGCACTGGCCCACCTTTCTCTCCAAATGCTCCACCCCAGGGACCCAGATATAAACCACATATTTTCTTTATGTGGTAAACAAACACAACTATTCTCCCTGAGGTTGTCAGACCATACTCTGCACTGCAGCACATTTTGGGGAAAATAGAGACCTTCCAATACTATGCCTTGGGTTCTGTCACACATCCACCCCCAGCTCAGACCTAGTGGGGTGAGCGACCATGGCCAAAAGCATATGCATACATGAAAGGCCATCAGCATTACCCTGTTACATCCTGCCCTGTGTTCTACTGAAAAGTGATATGGGTTCAAACTAAGGAACCTGCATGTAACTCTACTATTATTATCCTTATTTTGATATTTGAGATGTGCAAGATCAGTAACTAACCTAAATTTTCTGCCCAACAAAAATAATATTTGAGAGTTTCAACAGCCTATTTAATTGCTAGACACTCATTTTCAACTATGTCTGTAAAACGAACTCCTTTGAAAAATCAGGAGTGACTAACACCAGCTGTCTACTATGGCGTCCTTGAGATTTTGAAATGCTTGTTCAGCTTCAGCAGACCATTTCACTATTACTGGAACTTTTGCTTTAGTGAGGTCAGTTAAAGGACCCGCAATAGTAGCAAAGTTGGAGATAAACCTTCTGTAGTAGCCAACAAGCCCAAGAAATGTTCTGACCTGTTTCTTTGTCATAGGTCATGGCCAATTCCTTATGGCTTCAACTTTAGCAAGTTGTGGCTTCACTAGTCCTCTTCCAATGGAATAGCCAAGATACTTGGCCTCCTCCAAGCCAATGGTACATTTACTAAGGTTTGCTGTCAGACCGGCATTTCTTATGGAATTAAGGACAGCTTGCACTTTTGGCAAGTGAGACTCCCAATCTTCGCCACGTATGACCACGTCATCTAAGTAAGCTGTGGCATAATAAGCATGTGGCCTAAGATTCTGTCCATCATTCTTTGAAATGTTGCTGGAGCCCCATGTAGGCCAAAAGGTAACACCTTGTAATGGAAGAGCCCATCTGGAGTAGAGAAGACAGTCTGTTCCTTTGTCCGTCCTGTAAGTGGCACTTGCCAATAACCCTTGGTCAAATCTAATGTGGTAAGGTACCTGGCTCTCCTGTGTCTCTCCACGAGTTCATCAACCCTTGGCATGGGGTATACATCAAACTTGGATATTGCACTCAGCTTCTGTATTTGTTGAAAAACCTGATTGTGCCATCAGGCTTTGGTACAAGCACGATTGAGCTACTCCAGTCACTTTTGGATTCTTCGATTACCCCAAGGTCCAGCATTTTCTTTACTTTTGATTTGATTGTTTCCTCTGGGCTTCAGGTATTCTATATGGTATTAGATTTATCCTTTTCCCCGGTTCAGTGACAATGTCATGCTTTATTATCATAGTCCTCCCTGGGACTGTGGAGAAAACATCTTTATTTAATCTGTTGTTTTTCTGGTGAATAGTCAGGGTTTCTGAGATATTGACTACGGGGTCATTCTTCTCCATTGTAGGGAGGTCTGCTGTTTTTACAGCTACAAGTGTTTATCTTTCTATCCATGGCTTAAGTAAATTCAAGTAAATCTGTACCTCCTTTCGTCTCCCAGGCTGTCTTACTTTGTAATTTACTTCCCCCACTCTGTCAATGACTTCATATGGTCCATGCTCTATTGCCAAAAATGTGTTCTCTATGGTGGGAACCAGAACTAGCACTCAATCTCCTGGGTTAAACACAAAAACCCTGGCATTTTTGCTATAACTGTTCTGCTGATGCTGTTGGGCATTTTTAATGTGTTCTCTAACTATGGGCATAATGGCTGTCATTCATTCCTACATCTGAGTAATATGTTCTATCACACTACTGTGAGGGTTGACTACTGTTCCCAAGTCTCCTTAGCTATATCTAGCAACCCTCTGAGGTATCTTCCATATTAGTGTTCAAAGGACAAACACCCAGTAGAAACTTGAGGGAGCTCTCTGATAGAAAACATTAAATAAGGCAAAAGGAAGTCCCAGTTTTTCCCATCTTTATCAATTACTTTTTTGAGCATAGCCTTAAGTGTTTGATTGAATTGTTCTACCAGACCATCAGTTTGCGGGTGATACACTGATGTTTTCAGATGCTTTATATGAAGGAGATTACACAACTCCTTTGTAATGCTCAACATAAATGGAGTACTTTGGTCTGTTAATACTTCTTTGGGAATCCCAACCTGGCTAAACATTAACATTTACTCCTTAGCAATCACTTTTGCTGAAGTAGTTCTCATGGGTATTGCCTCAGAGTAACGGGTAGCATAGTCTACTACTACCAATATGTACATGTTGTCCCCTTGCAGACTTTGCAAGAGGACCCACAAAATCCATACCAATGGGACCTCAATTATGGGTAAGGGCACCAAGGGGCTACGGTATGCTGTGAGGGGCAGTTAATTGGCATTCAGGACAAGAAGAGCAATAATTTGTGATAGATGCCATTACACCTGGCCAATAAAACATTCTAAGTATTCTCTCTCTTTTTATAATACTCAGGTGTCCCCCAAGTATGTGACTATGTGCCAGGTTTAATATAGTGTGTCAATGTGCCTGGGGTACTAATAGCTGTTTGACAGACTCTCTTTTTTCAACTCTGTACAATAAATAATTTTACACTTCAAAGTATGGATAGGTGAGGGCTTTATCAGGATTAACGGGGGTCAAATTTCTTATGGAGATATGGTTTCTAGCCACAGCTAAAGATGGATCCTCCCATTCTGCAGCACTAAAGTTATTAGGGCTATCCTCTAGGTCAGCTATTTCTACATCAGGTACAGATATATTAGATTGACGTGTATTATCCTGTTCAGTGTTACCTCCAACTAGGGTTTCCATAGGGGTTGATTGTTTCCCTCTAGCAGCAGTTATTTTGTATAAGTCATCCCCCCAAAAAATCAGAAAATGGAAAATAACCTACAGCGCCCTCTACTGAATCCAGTGACGCTTTCTCAGCAGCATCCCATAAATTAAAAAAATGGGGAACATCTCTGCCTATTATCATTTCTTTGACTAATTTATCTACTAAACAAACTCTATGATTTAAAGAGCCATTTTGTGTCTCAATAAGTACTTCAGCAGTTGGATGTTTGTGTATGCCCCTATTAACAAAGGCAATATCTAGGTTATGGTAATTATCAATAGGAGTATTTCTCAACAGACACTTGTCTATGAGAGTAACCATGCTACCAGATTCCAGCAAAGCTTTAATTTCATATCCCTCCACCTTTACAGTGCACCAAGGGTCTCCCTGGGATCTTACAACCACACAGTCTTCAAAGCAGGAAACACCACACAAGGTTGTAACTTTATAAAATATAGTCCATTTATTTATAGGTCCAGCAAAAACAGGCAAAATAAACATAAAGAAAACAAAAGAGGCTTGCTCCACTGAGCACTTACTAACAGGTATAACTGACTGCACGAATTTGGCCTTTTACAAAAGATAAATGCACAGACCTTTCAAACTTCGTTTTTCCTTTGGAGATAATTCTGATAATACTGCTGGCATTTTGACTCTGACTCTCTTACTGGGGCTTTTATTAGCACCTGCTGTTAATTACCACATGCAGGTGAGTAGCTAGCTGGGTGAGACTGAATTCCTGGGTGTCCATTTATCATTTTGCGGATGGACATTATCTGCTATAGCGAACCATGTCCGCCGCACATCAATAAATGCCGACAAATACTTTGATACTTATATTCACGTGAATTATTTAGTTTCTAACTTAACTTTTTAACTTTTGAAAACACATTTTTGCCATTTTCATCCTTATTCCTATTCATTAAACACAGGTGTTTTTGGCTGTCTTCACTGTGGCATTTTTAACCATTCAAAGGAGGTTCAACCTGGAAGTCCCAAAGTCATTAGAGCTGGCTTCCACTAGTAGTAATAAAGCTCTGTGGAATGTTGAATTGTGTAGGGGAGAGTGAATGTGACAGGGTGCATCTGGCACTAATAACATTTTAAAGAAAATACATATAAAACTGTTCTATTTTTCTTGCATTTGCCAGCTTATATTTTGCAAGAAAAAACAACAAAACTTGTATGCATGACATGTTTATATGATATGATAAGACCTGTGAGAAATGTTGCTAATGTGTGCATTGCAGGGTATGTTAAGGGCTTGTATATGGGGAGTGAATGTGAATTCAGAGTCATGTATGACCCCAATACAGCTTACATGGGGTGAGGTGTTGATAATAGAGTCTTCAACTGTAACAGAAATGTCCCAGGTGTTGTCTAGGCGAGAGTGTAATACGAAGCAGCTCTGTTTTACACAGATTATAATAAACAAGGCAAAGATGCGCTATAGAGTAAACTAATAAACACACACTATAATTAAATATTAAAATGTATATTTAATAATATATATATATATATATAATATATATATATATATATATATATATATGTAATGTTGCAAAAAAAATAAAAGTATTATTATGACAATAGCCCAAGTCTAAAAGTGAAATAAAATAATAAACACCAACAATAAAAATCTTTACAAAAGAATTTATAGAAAAAAGCCCCATCAATTTTGTAGAATATCCAGTTTATGATAAATACTTAAATACTCTAATACTCCATATTTAACAGATCCAAATCTGATGTAGATGAGATATAAACTTTTCAGCCTTTTCTGTACCTTATTAGATGCCACCCCAAACTAGACAACTTACAGGGGGTTCTTCTCCACTCTGTTTGATTAGTACAGATAGCGCTCTACTGTTTGATGTAAATCATCTTCTCCACCTTTGTTAAGACCACCGTGCTGCTTCAGAGTGACAATACAGTCACGTGTCTCCTCTTGGCCAATCAGTTTCAGTTAAGCGTGCAGGATGGAAATTCGGTTTGCACCAGTTTGAAGTATGTATATAAATTAATCAAAGTCCCAAATGTAAAATATCCATAAAAGTTTTGGACAGATTGAGTTGGTGGTAGTGTGAAGACATCCAAGAGGAAATTGTTGAGAGACAGTTGATAATCTGGTTGAGTAAAGAGGAAGAGATATTAAGAGTGGAAAGATAGATTTGGTTTCCATCATCATATAAGGAAGGATGTTTAAATTGAAAAAAAAAAAACAGGAACTGAAGGAGAGAGCCTTTATAACTTCCAAACATGAGAAAAAAGAGAGGGGGTGAAGGAATCTGGTGGAAGATACAGTATGGAGAGAATGCCTACTCCACCTCCTTGTCTGTCTTCTGGACTGGGAGTGTGACTGAAGTGCATAGGATAAAAGGGCTGCACAATTGTGTTAGAGAAGGAGAGGCAAGTTTATGTGAGGGCTAATAGTTTAAGTGATTGTGAAATGAATAGGTCATGAAGAGAGGTGAGCTTGCAGCTTATAGAATATGCTGTCATTTATTCCTGCTTATAGTTTACTATCTCTCTTCAAATCAGGAGAGGTGCCTACTATATCTATCCCATAAAACCATGTGACGTCACTAATCTGGGCGTAGTCTCAAAACTTCATGCATACAAGGTAACAGAACTTTCTGTAACTGTATACTCTTGTTCAAGACAACATCGTTGTTAAAAAGTGGCACTTCCTGTGCATAAACATTCACCCAATCAAGCTGAAGCTCTCCCATTGCATACGCTGTATATAGACAATGTAACAGCAAGTGATTATTAAGTATAATTTTAAAAACATTGTATTATCCTTCCTACTACTGGAGCTGTAATGAATTAAAAACTATTTAATCAAGTATGCAGTTGAGATCCAAAAATTCCAAGTTTATTTCAGGCCGGACATTACACTTGCTTTCCAAAATGGGCTATTAGCAGAAGTGCAGTTAATGAAATTGAGAGGCTTACATAGGCAAGATTTTGGAGGTGTTAGGTGTGGTAGTGAGCAGAACAAGAAATTAATTGAATCTGGGTTAGGTGAGACATCCGAAGCTTCAAGGAAAAGGAAGATTAAAATAAAAAGAAGATAAGAGTGAGTCTTATGTGAGTGTCTAAGCTTAGTGTCAGTGGACGGGAAAATTAGTGAGATTAGAAATTATAAAGTACTGTATACATTATTATTATCTGTATATATTACATTTCCTTCTTTAACTCATTACAATTACAAACTTCACACTACCACTATGCAATAAAGCTACTAAGAGTAATGCTTCACTAGCTGGGAGCGGCATACCCCCTAAAAGCAGCATACAATACACACACACACATACAAACCAAACCCTTCAAATAATAGGAGAGATTATCTAGGTGGCTATCAGCTTATAACCATGGCAGCAGTAATGGTCTGAAAGAACCTGTAAGAACCATAGGCATAAAGAACAACCTCATGAGGGTGTTATCCCCTATGTTACTCCCCATAACATAGGCAAACTTGAAACCCAACACTTGAAAGCAGTGTGTCAGGTACCAAGAACTCGACAGAGACGTGAAATGCTAAATTAATCACAACTTAATTAACCCCTTAGTGACCCGACCATTTTTTCAATTTTCTTACCATTAAGGACCAGGCATGTTTTTACATTTTTGCTGTTTTTGTGTTTAGCTGTAATTTTCCTCTTACCTCATTTACTGTACCCACACATATTATATACCGTTTTTCTCGCCATTGAATGGACTTTCTAAAGATATCATAATTTTCATCATATCTTATAATTTACTATAAAAAAATATAAAATATGATGAAAAAATTGAAAACCCCCCACAATTTTTCTAACTTTGACCCCCAAAATCTATTACACATCTAAAACCACCAAAAAACACCCATGCTAAATAGTTTTTTAATTTTGTCCTGAGTTTAGAAATACCCAATGTTCTTTGCTTTTTTGCAAGATATAGGGCAATAAATACAAGTAGCACTTTGTTATTTCCAAACCACTTTTTTTCAAACGAAAAAAACAATGAAAAACAGGAGCGCAAGGGACTGATCTAACCAACAGTCTCGCTCAGTACAAACCCGGGATGATAGCTTCTTTTAAGGATCACTTTCTGTCAGCAACAAGTCTGCAAAAAAACAGCTGTGCTGATACCTTCAATCTGTCCGTAATAACTCCCTAGGGTTTATGTACACAGGTCCATTGTCTTGATGCCACAATGTCCCCTTGTATATATGTGTAGCAAAGTATAGGACGCTAGTCGCTAAAAACAGACTCACACAAGCGTTTATAAGCCGGCTAGAGCGCTGTGTGTCTGATCGCTCCAAGCGTACATCAATGTGGGCGTGGCCTAATGCGTTTCCACTTTGTCAGAGGCAGACTCGTCGCTGACAGAAAGTGATCCGGAAAAGAAACTGTCATCCCAGGTTTGTACTGAGCCAGACTGTTGGTCCCCATACTATTGTGCCTGTACCATACCTCATATGTTTGAGGGTATAAAGTGTGAGTGAGTTTTTTATAAATGTTAATTAAACTTATTTTTAAACGATACTACTCTTAGATCAGTCCCTTGTGCTCCTGTTTTTCATTGTTTTTTTCGTTCGTTATCTAGCACCACCCTATCCTGCCGGTGTGTTTTCCCAGGAGCTGCAGTGTGGACTGAGAGAAAAGGATTTGAAACTTGTGATTCACGCATATCCTTTTCTGTGTGTTATATTTACTATTATTAATGAGATAATTATGTATTTTTTGGGACATGTTTAGATATAAATGCATATATATCAATTGAGAAGGAGAGGTACTTTTTCGGTATACATTGGTGAATATAAACATTCTTTATTCTTTTTTTTATCACAGAATATTCTTCATTATACTGATTGTGTAAATATTTAATATTGGGGTTTTTAGGAACCTTTTCTCATCCTTGTACCTCTCCCAACACTATGCACTATTATTGATTTCCCACAAGTGGCCACTCTTTTATAAGCAGATCCTAGGGTCTTAGTTTATGCAGCACTTTTTTTTCAAAATTAGAGATAGTTACATTGGGACACTGATATCTTTCAGGAATCCCTGAATATCCCTTGGCATGTATATATATATTTTTTAGAAAACAACCCAATGTATTGATCTAGGCCCATTTTGGTATATTTCATGCCACCATTTCACTGCCAAATGCGATCAAATAAAAAAAAAATTCATTAACTTTTTCATAAACTTTAGGTTCTCATTGAAATTATTTACAAACAGCTTGTGCAATTATGGCACAAATGGTTGTAAATGAAGTTATGAAGCAGCAGTCTAAAGTCCAATGCTCCATAACTTGTCCGCCTGCTCTGAGGCGGCGGACAGAAATCAACCCGATCGAATACGATCAGGTTGATTGACACCCCTTGCTAGCGGCTGATTGGTCTCGAATATGCAGGGGGCGACATTGCACCAGCAGTTCACAAGAACTGCTGGTGCAATGATAAATGACGACAGCGTATGCTGTCGGAATTTATCGATGTGCAGCGGACATGATACGCTACTTCGTATCATGTCCGCTCGCACATTGTTAAATATACCTCTTAGTGTAGAGATCAGCCTCCCACCTGACACAAAAATTGTATTTCTTTATTCATTTCATAGAGTGGCATTTTCTCATGTTTAGGTTTTTCTAAAAACTAAAGTTATTTTCTAAAAATACACAGAAAAAATGGCAAACAGCTAAAGGTGTCTCTAGCTCAGGAAAATGTGTAAAATGGCTCAGCAGTAAAGGAGTTAGAATCTATAGGGGAAACTCAAATGCATTTTTTCCCAGCATTCCCTGTCTAGTGGAAACCCTGTTTACTAAGGTTTTGTGTGGTGAAATGTGCAGATATGCTATACAGTGACCTAATGTGTATCACAGAGAACATTAGAATAGTATAATTGAGCTGTGCATTACTATTTTAGTTTTACATCTCTTTAAATTTTTCCCTGCTATAGCAGTACAAAATGAGACTGGATATAAACGAATCTTTCAGAAAGATATGAAGACCTACATTTTTCATACTCAAAGCAGTTCATGCATACACTTTGCAAGCAAGCTATTCCTAGTATAGCTTCAGCTGAGGTTTAGGCTTCAGAATTGTATGTAGAGAATAAAACCACACTGATTCATGCAGGTCAAATAATAAAGTACTCGCATCTGCTATTTATAAGTTTCTTTCTTTTCCTCTTTTATTCTCTAGTTCTTGCTCCTTTTTTCTTTCTTTTTACTCTTTCTGATTGAGTTTCTCTGTTTATTTTTCTTTCTTTATTACAAGCTATTCCTAGATTTACTCTTCAAAAGCAGAGATGACCAAGATCCCAGCCGGAGGTGCGCTTGTGGCCGTAGAGCGAGAAATAAAAACGACCTGGCATCTGATTGGCCAACTAACGCTATAATAAGGAGCAAGTGTTTGACTAGTGCATCTAGCCTGATGGTACAGCACTATTGTTGCTGAGAAACGCGTCGCTACTGCCACTTTTTGTGTGACAAATAAAGTATATACTTTTACACTATCCGTGCTCCTGGATTTTTACTTTTATTTGAGCTTGCGGTCTTCAGACGCTTCCGGATGCCTTTCTGAGTCATACGGGAGACTGTGTGGGTCCTGTGATGTACTGGACGGCACTCCGGTTGTGCCGCTGCATCTGGTGAGTTGCCACTACTAGAGGCTCTGGATCCTCTTACTGCCTGCTCCAATAGACTGTACTACTCGATGTGGCGCCTCTGTTTTTTCTCCACAGGTCTCCTCTAGATTTACTCTCCATTTCTCTGACAAACGGATTTCATTATACTTAGGCTTTCAGAAACTGAGCAAAAATATTGTGCTAGTTTACAAGTGGAGTACAATTGATAGAGCAGGGTGCATTATCTTCTGCAGAACCTTGAGCAAAGAATAACACAGAATTTGGTATTACAAGTGGAAGTTAAATATTATTACCATATTATCTAAACATGGTGAATTTTTTTTAGCGCATACCATAATTTTAATGGAATAGCACAGGGAGCGCTATTAACTCACTCAGTGTGGTCGTATTAGAAGTGGTGATAGATGTCTATTATGTGAGAGATTAAAGATTAGCACACAATCTGGTATTACAAGTCCATGGTTAAACTGAATAACCAAAAAATGTTTAGCATGGCCGGCATCCCTTTAGCGTGCCCAATTACTTTAATGGATAGTGAAGTCGCTCTAAAGATACACGTTGAAAGTTATACAGCACTTAAAAAGTTAGCGTGACATGAGACCTGAAGTAAAGTGTTAGGGCTACAAGAAAATTAAATTAAAACACATGTAAAACCTATTACAATTATGGGAGTGTAGGGTATCAAGGTCTCCTGTAATGGAATTAAGGGCCTGTGCAATCATACGGCTAGATTTGGAGTTTGGCGGTAGATGGGGTGCTAACGCTACGCGTGGTTTATGTCTAACGCACAGCATTGTTTAACGCCGGTATTTAGAGTTCCAAAAAAACCTTCTAACGATACTCCTAACGCGTGTATTTCACACGCGGAATCCTGCCCGCGTTAGACAGTCTCCCATAGAGATCTATGGAAATGCAAACAAACACGCTTTTTTCATCTAACACTCGATCTCGCGAGAAATAATCACAGCTCGGTCATATGACGCATACCACATCATGCACAACAATAACACGCCGCAAATGTCACAACAACAATCACTAAACAAAGCACATAAGCATTACACATTCAGAAGCGGGGGGAATTTTATTTAAATAAAATACAGGGAATACACATATACTTTAAGATGCGGAAATACGGAAAATAACAACAAGGAAAAAAAAACAAAAAACACACTAGCAAAATACTCACATTCAATATTACTATATATTAGGACAAACATACATATACAACACTTCACTAATACCACACCATCGCAAATTAACATTTAAACATAATACTATTGGACAATGTTATAGAAAACGAGCACTATGACATCATCGCATTCTACACATTCCACAAATACTAACTCCAAATGAGCATGCGCAAATTCACACACCTAATACACATTGCACAAATAATAAGTAAGAATAAAGCACACCTGAACACAATTTACAACGCAAACCGGTACATCATTAAACATTTACACAGGGTATATAAGCACCACACAAGAATGGCTTCTCTCACTGTGTTGCTGGTGGGTTTTTGGAGATTGGAGCTTAGAGATTTTGTGCATTATTGTGAGTCAGTTAGTGGTAGTGGGAGTTAGAGAGTTAGTGGTAGTGGGAGTTAGAGAGTTAGTGGTAGTGTGAGTTAGAGAGGTAGTGGTAGTGGGAGTTAGAGAGTTAGTGGTAGTGTGAGTTAGAGAGTTAGTGCTAGTGTGAGTTAGAGAGTTAGTGCTAGTGTGAGTTAGAGAGTTAGTGCTAGTGTGAGTTAGAGAGTTAGTGCTAGTGTGAGTTAGAGAGTTAGTGGTAGTGTGAGTTAGAGAGTTAGTGCTAGTGTGAGTTAGAGAGTTAGTGCTAGTGTGAGTTAGAGAGTTAGTGCTAGTGTGAGTTAGTGAACGACAGTTGGTTTGGGTGAGTGTGCGAGTGCTTTTTCTGTACACTTAACACATTTACACGCAAACACATTCAATACATACATACACTTATCAATAACAACACATACACTCCATACCCCATACCCTCTCATACTACACTCCATACCCCATTCCCTGTACTCCCATTCCCTGTAATCCCATTTACTCTTATTCCATACCCCATCCCCATCCCATCCCCATCCCCTAGTTACATTTAGTTTACATATCCTCCTTTTAGTCTTCTTCTTCATTTTGTTCATTTAAATACTCCTTACCCTCTTTTATTTATATCCCTTTCACACTTTCAGCACTTATTTTGGTCTTTTTAGTTCTTTATTTTGACCCCCTTTCATTTGATCACACTCACTTTTTGCTTGCTTAGTTGGGGTTTAGTTTAGGGAAGAGATGGAGGGCAGGCAGGGGAGAGGTAGAGGGGGGAGGAGAGGGAGGGGGAGAGGAACAGGACAGGAAGGGGGGCAGGAAGGGGGGCAGGAAGCGGGGGTGGAAGCGGTGGGTGGACCCAGCCACTTGGTTCAAGATGAACAAGTGGCTGGGCCCAGTGGCGGACAGAGTAGGGCTTCACAGTCTGGGAAAAAGAGGGCATCGTCACAGGGGAAGGCCAAGGCGACTAGGGAGGCGAGGTTTTCAGTGGAGGAGAAGGAGGCCCTCGTAGAAGCCTATATGGCCAGGTATAGGAGGCTGCAGCATCAGAAGACCACCCCGACTGAGAAGAGGAAGCTCTGGCATGAGATAAGGAATGCAGTCAAAGCAGTGGGTGGCCGGAACAGAGATATGGACTCTATTAAACATCGCTACCGGGACTGCAAGATGGATCTTAAGAAAAAGTTAAGCCGGGAGGCCCGACATGCCACAGGAACCGGTGGCGGCCCTGCACTGGAAATCGATTACTGCCGATGGGAGGAAATGTTGCGTCCCAGCATCTCCGAGGTGGATATAGTCGGTATCGGAGGAATTGATACCGGGAACCTGCCATTCTCCTCTGACGGTAAGCTCATTTAAGAATAAATTAACATACAAATGTATTTCAAGGGACACTATACGCAAACCTTTCCTTTCATGATTAAGGTAGAGAATACAATTTTAAACAACATTCCAATTTACTTATATTACCTAATTTGAATCATTCTTTAGATATACTTTAATGAAGAAATAGCCATGCACACGGTGAACCAATCACAGGAGGCAGCTATATTCAGCTACCAATCAGCAGCTTCTAAGCATATCAATATGCTTTTCAGCAAAGAATATACAGAGAATGAAGCTAATTAGATAAGAAAAGTACATTAGAAAGTTGATTATAATTGTATGCTTCTAAATCATGAAAGATAAAACATTGGGTTTCATGTCCCTTTAAGGATCAGATTAATGCTATTACGTTGTTTACACGCATTCACAATTACTTTGCGGTTACATCAGTATCTAGGCTATAGGTTAGGTGTGCATTTAAACAGACTGAAAACAAACGCCAAAACATTCAGATTGACCAGAGATATCACAAACACGGTTTAGAAAATGCGGAAATCGTATTGATTGTTAGATTTCAAATTGGATTAATGAGGCTGCATTTGTAATTGTATCGTAAGCTAAGTAATTTAAAGCTTTATTTGGAAATATGCTAATATATACATTTATTTCTTTTTCTAATATACAGAGTCTGGGGAGGAGGCAGCACAGCAAATACAGGCTCCTCCTTTTCCCCGGGATGAGAGTGGTGGGGATGAATCTCCAACTCGGAGGGAAGAGGCCCCCCTTGACGAAGAGGCCCCCCTTGACGAAGATGCCCCCCTTGACGACGAGGCCCCGGAAGCAGAGGAAGAAGCCGCGGAAGCAGAGGCCCTTCAAGGACCAGCAGGCCGCTGTGCACCAGCAGGCCGCCGTGCACAGGCACCCCGCCGTGCACAACAAGAGGAAATAGCGGAGGTGCGGGTTCTACTAGACTACATTGACCAGATGCGTAACTCCCGGATACAAAATATAGAAGGCAGAACTAGAATTATTGAAGGACAAAATAAAATCATTGAAGGACAAACCCAAATCATTGAAGGACAAACCCAAATCATACACCTCCTTACTCGAATAGAAGAAGCCCAAAACAGAACCTTTAGACTCCAACAAGAGATGTTTAATTTCTTCCGGGAGGCGCATGCTGGTCTGCCTCCTGCTGGTCTGCCTCCTTGTCCGCCATCTGCTGGTCTGCCTCCTGCTCCTGGGCCTCCTGCTCCTGGGCCTCCTGCTCCTGGGCCGCCATCTGCTGGGCCTCCTGCTCCTGGGCCGCCATCTGCTGGGCCTCCTGCTCCTGGGCTCCCATCTGCTGGGCCTCCTGCTCCTGGGCCGCCATCTGCTGGGCCTCCTTCTCCTGCCAGCCCATCTTCTCCTGCCGGGCCATCTTCTCCTGCCGGGCCATCTTCTCCTGCCGGGCCATCTCCTCCTGCCGGCCCATCTCCTCCTCCTCACCTTGGTCGTCCCAGTACTCTTCCTTCCACTCTTCCCACAACATCTCCAATGAGAACTCATCGGAGTCGGCAGTTGACCCTCCCAGAGCCTCAGCCCCGTGGGAAGAGGGGAAGGAAGAGGAAGTAAGTATTTGTTTTCATGTTTAATGTTTTTTTTATTTAATGTGTAATGGATAGGTATGTGATGATGTGGTTTTCATACACTTGTGGACCACACTCTGTATATAATCTACTTCTATGGGACCGGGTCCATGGAGGCAGATTGTTTGCAGAGTGTGGGTTATAAGTGTGTGAAAACCACATCACATACCTATCCTTGTTCATGATATTGATTGGTTTCTGTGATGTGATGTCCAAACTGTTTCCCGAATCGCAAACAAAATTACCATTACAATTATCCATGATGGCATATTACTGTTTGAATGCCAATAACACAGCTTAAAGGGACAGTCAGAATTATTGATTACAAAGAAAACACTGTATTACGCATTATCAAGTTGGAAACAACAAAACATGGAGAAATACGTGTGACTTATGTGCTTACCCTTGTATCTATGCCTATGAAAAATGACCACTTATTTGTTGTTCTGACATAACAACATTTTAGACATCAATGATCAATACATGGAAAATATGCTGTATGAGCTCAAGGTTTTAGATATACAAATGCTATCCAAATGCCCTCTAGTGGTCAAATTGCATAATGATTACATGCACTCTTCAAGCTCTAAGAAATGAGCACACGAACCTCATAGGTTTAGCTAGCAAATTAAAATAAACACAGACAAATGATTAATTGGTGAGAAACCTTTGATATCATTGCTATTACAAAATTGACTTTTTTAATAATGCAAAACATTATTTGTTTTCTAAACTGTCCCTTTAACAAAATTACATATGCTAACATATAATATTTGCAGATTGTTGGTATATCTACATGTACTTGTTCAAACAATAAATATTGAAAACAGATTTATATTGACGTGTTAAATAAAGTCTATTTTCTTAAAGAGACATTATTGTGTCAATTTTTTTTTTAGAAAGACATTTGTTTTAACAATGAATATGGTTTAAAGTCCTTTTAGGAGTGGGGGGGAAAAATATGCTAACAATAATATATTTGGAGATTAACCAATGTGGAACTCATACATTATACAAAAATCAACATTTGCATTAAAGGGACAGTATACTATATTTTTAACAGAACTGCATGTAATAGACACTACTAGAAACAACAAGATTAACATATACTGATATCAAAATCAATATTAAAAAGCTTTAAACACATTCTAAGAAAATCGGGTTATCTCTATTGAAAATATAGATGAACCCCCATTACAACCGTAAAACAAGACAATACCCCATCATTAACATATGAAAAGACCCTTTACACAAACAGGAGAAAGCTGGAGATGGTACTCACATGAAACTTTGAGGCTTGGCGAGGAGTCTGAAAATTAGTTACATTTTATTTGAACAGAAGCAAAATGAGACGTGTATTTGTTAAACAATGGACTATATAACTAGAGACAAAATAAAATATTTTGGTTTTTAATGAGAGTGTCTAATGAACCTTTAATAAAATATACGACGAAATTACATTTAGAAGAAGTCGGCATCATATATTTAGCATATGATAAAGATAAATGCATATTGATTACTTTATTCTAACACAATAGCGCATATTTATGAATTAGATATCTTTAACATTAAACACAACAGTCATTTTTCATAACAAGGAACATATTGTTGACAAACATATTAAACAACATGGACTATAGAGATTTGCACTTGCCTCGAAATATCTTATGCATGAAAACATTTTGCTTTCGTTCATTATTCAACCAGACATCCAGCAAAAGAGAATGTGGTGGTCTTTATCAGCTATGGGTCAACAATGTAACATGATGCAAAAAATCCATATTCGCCATGTTTTTAAACTTGTCTTCTCATTCACAAACGTGTTTAACGTGCACAAACAAATATTGCGGGACTACGTAATACAATCAGACGTTTTTTTACCTTTGCATGTGACGTCTTAATTAACATGGTGCTTCCTTGCTCACGTAAGAACGCAATCCAATAAAAGGCGCATTCTTGATCACGTAAGAACGCAAACTAAAAAAAGGCGCATCCTTGATCGCGTAAAAACGCCATCCAATAAAAGGTGCATCCTTGATCGCTTAAAAACGTCAGTCAATACAAGGAATCATTGGACAGCCTGGCAGGTGACGTCTTAAGCAACATGGCGCACCCGAGATCGCTGAAAAACCGCAGCCAATACAAGGACTCAGTTGACAGCTTGGCATATCAATAAGAAACGTATTTATATTTTAGTAACTAGTATGTGTCTAGATTGCTATCTCGGAATGTCACGAAATCATGAATCATCTTTTCGGACTTGACTGTCCCTTTAACTATAGCTATGGTGTATATCTTTAACATTTAAAAGATACACATGAGAAATACATTTGCCATTGATGTTTTAAGATATGTTTAGATTGTTTTGGAATAACAGTAATGACACATGTATTGATCAAACGTGTCATTTATTCAAGTTGAAATATGGTCAGCCTACCTATAGCCATATATGGGAGGAGAAGTATTTTTTTCAAATATTTGGAAAAACATATTCCTCATCTAAAATATGCACATTACACACAGAGATTGATTTGGTTACACTTTTACAATAAGATAGAATTCAAAATGAAATACATGTGCTGTCAACATTACAATAAGATTGTTTATTAATAAGATTATATGTCCTTGTTCATGTAAAAAGGACAAAAACGCTTTAGAAATGGAAATCCATTCATTAACAATTGTGCTCACCATCACTTAAAGGGACATGATTTTTATTTTTAAAAAGAGGATACACAGACACAATACTATTTCAATAAAATGAACGCTTTACAGGGGTTATATCATTGTATCAATCCTCAGATCATTTGTTAAAGGTGCATCAATTCATGCAGAGTTTATAAATACACACATGGATGTGAAATTTGAAATATACATATATATATACACAAATAACAATCTATATATACATATATAAAACAATTACTATGCTAATCATAATCATGCAATGATAAAGCTTTGAGAAAAATATATAAAGACAAATAATAAGATTACATTGGAGATGTTAATCTTAAAGTCATTTACAATTGTATTACATATATGATTCAGGAAACACCATTATTTTTGGTAGGTCCCTTTAAGGATCAACCAGATAAACTAGAGATTTCAATCAATGACATGAATAAGCAGGACAAAGAATCGTGCAATGACATGTCTTTTATTAGTATGTCAGAAAACATCAACAACGTTTATAAATAATCTGGTAAAGATCAGGAAAATTTGAGCCATATGACAAGGTAACAGAGTGCATCACAGTCCATGAAGAGAGTTGCCAAGGGCCAGCATAGCCCCATTGGAGCCATATGACAAGGTAACAGAGTGCATCACAGTCCATGAAGAGAGTTGCCAAGGGCCAGCATAGCCCCATTGGAGCCATATGACAAGGTAACAGAGTGCATCACAGTCCATGAAGAGAGTTGCCAAGGGCCAGCATAGCCCCATTGGAAACATATGACAAGGTAACAGAGTGCATCACAGTCCATGAAGAGAGTTGCCAAGGGCCAGCATAGCCCCATTGGAGACATATGACAAGGTAACAGAGTGCATCACAGTCCATGAAGAGAGTTGCCAAGGGCCAGCATAGCCCCATTGGAGCCATATGACAAGGTAACAGAGTGTATCACAGTCCATGAAGAGAGTTGCCAATGGCCAGCATAGCCCCATTGGAGCCATATGACAAGGTAACAGAGTGCATCACAGTCCATGAAGAGAGTTACCAAGGGCCAGCATAGCCCCATTGGAAACATATGACAAGGTAACAGAGTGCATCACAGTCCATGAAGAGAGTTGCCAAGGGCCAGCATAGCCCCATTGGAGACATATGACAAGGTAACAGAGTGCATCACATTCCATGAAGAGAGTTGCCAAGGGCCAGCATAGCCCCATTGGAGCCATATGACAAGGTAAGAGAGTGCATCACAGTTCATGAAGAGAGTTGCCAAGGGCCAGCATAGCCCCATTGGAGCCATATGACAAGGTAACAGAGTGCATCACAATCCATGAAGAGAGTTGCCAAGGGCCAGCATAGCCCCATTGGAGACATATGACAAGGTAACAGAGTGCATCACAGTCCATGAAGAGAGTTGCCAAGGGCCAGCATAGCCCCATTGGAGCCATATGACAAGGTAACAGAGTGCATCACAGTCCATGAAGAGAGTTGCCAAGGGCCAGCATAGCCCCATTGGAGCCATATGACAAGGTAACAGAGTGCATCATAGTCCATGAAGAGAGTTGCCAAGGGCCAGCATAGCCCCATTGGAGACATATGACAAGGTAACAGAGTGCATCACAGTCTATGAAGAGAGTTGCCAAGGGCCAGCATAGCCCCATTGGAAACATATGACAAGGTAACAGAGTGCATCACAGTCCATGAAGAGAGTTGCCAAGGGCCAGCATAGCCCCATTGGAGCCATATGACAAGGTAACAGAGTGCATCACAGTCTATGAAGAGAGTTGCCAAGGGCCAGCATAGCCCCATTGGAGCCATATGACAAGGTAACAGAGTGCATCACAGTCCATGAAGAGAGTTGCCAAGGGCCAGCATAGCCCCATTGGAGACATATGACAAGGTAACAGAGTGCATCACAGTCCATGAAGAGAGTTGCCAAGGGCCAGCATAGCCCCATTGGAGACATATGACAAGGTAACAGAGTGCATCACAGTCCATGAAGAGAGTTGCCAAGGGCCAGCATAGCCCCATTGGAGCCATATGACAAAGTAACAGAGTGCATCACAGTCCATGAAGAGAGTTGCCAAGGGCCAGCATAGCCCCATTGGAGCCATATGACAAGGTAACAGAGTGCATCACAGTCCATGAAGAGAGTTGCCAAGGGCCAGCATAGCCCCATTGGAGACATATGACAAGGTAACAGAGTGTATCACAGTCCATGAAGAGAGTTGCCAAGGGCCAGCATAGCCCCATTGGAAACATATGACAAGGTAACAGAGTGCATCACAGTCCATGAAGAGAGTTGCTAAGGGCCAGCATAGCCCCATTGGAGCCATATGACAAGGTAACAGAGTGCATCACAGTCCATGAAGAGAGTTGCCAAGGGCCAGCATAGCCCCATTGGAGCCATATGACAAGGTAACAGAGTGCATCACAGTCCATGAAGAGAGTTGCCAAGGGCCAGCATAGCCCCATTGGAGACATATGACAAGGTAAAAGAGTGCAACAGGCACAACAATAAACAGAAAAAAAGGCCAAATGGCAACCATAAAAAAAAACATTAACATGTGGACGGAGGATTCTTATCTGCGCCCTTGGAGCATCTCCAGATCCTCCACTTACTGGTCATCCCCTTCATTGTCCTGTGCATGTCCAGCTACAGATTCAAGCATTGAGTTCCACCGCCTCATCTGACGTAGAGTCATATGCTGAACCTGTAGCTGGGCCTGCATGGTGTCGGCCATCCCTCTCAGGACAGCTGCGTTCCTCAACACGGCCTGCTCTACGCGTGCTAGACCTTCTAGCGTGAGCCAAGTTGAGTCACAGCCTAAAATAAAGAAAAAAACAAATATTAATGATAATTACACAACAGACAAAATAAAAAGCAAAGATACATTGTCATCATAAAGACAAATAATTCTTTAAATTAATTTGTTGACATTGATTATTTACACATGAAATATGTTATTCAGACAGACCTAAACCATTAAATGGACATTTTAATCCAACATGTTGTCCCCTTTAATTGGTTTTTGATGATCCACTTTTACAGCTTGAGTGTCTAAAATCTTGTAAAAGGATTTACATTGTACTTACATTAGCAATTTTAAGATTTTTGTTATACTGTGGTAGGCACACCTACCCTTAAACATTTTGGCGTTAAGGACAAGCTGTGTAAACATAGCAACCAGAATAAATTACATTCCCACTGGGTTATACAAGAGATAATGTATGAACATTTGTACATAAATTTTTGGATCCAAATAGTGGTGATTGGTATATGTAGTGATATCAAATTAAAGGAACAGTAAACCTAAATATTTTAGTTACTGATTCAGATAGAGCATGACATTAAAAAGAATTATTAATTTACTCGTATTCTTTAAATGTTTGAATTCTCGAGCTATATTTTAAATGCAAGAATGTAAGTTTATAGGGCAGGCCATTTTTGGTTATCAACTTTGGTAGTCCCTGCTGATTGATGGATACATTCATCCAACAATAAAGAAATGATGTACAGATTTATTTGGAATAAAAAACAAATATAGGCATTTATTTGTTTCAATAAAGATAGCAAGAGAATGAAGAATAATTGATAAGATTAGTAAATTATAAATTTGATTAACACTGCATGCTCTATTTGAATCACAAGAGAAAAATTGTCATTCAGTGTACCTTTAAGTATCTTATAATGTTGATTTTGAATGATACTTACAGCTGTGCCTGGGAAGGACAATCCGACACCCAGGACAATGAAGGTTGAGACAGGGGGGATGGGATTGGGTTGGGGAGGGATGGGATTGGGTTGGGGAGGTATGGGCTGCTGCTCTGGGGTAGCCCGTACAGCTGGGGAGTGGTGAGTTGGGGGCTGGGCAGCTGGGGTAGCTGTACGGGCCATAAGATGGGGAGAGCGGCGAAGGGGGACGAAGGGGCGTTTTTTGGGAGGGACAGGATAGGAAAAATGGGAAGGGCCCGGAGGGTCTGTGGTCTGTGGAGTGGCAGGGGGCTGGGCAGGGGGCTGGGCAGGGGGCTGGGCAGGGGACTGGGCAGGGGACTGGGACTGGGCAGGGGAGGAACAATGATGACCAGAAGAGGAGGATCCATCTGAAATAAATATTATGAATATATTAACATCTCATACATCATGAAATCCAATCAACGCATTTCAACTTGATTATGTTTGCAATATACTTAGAAGTGTGTTTGAATTTCTAAACAATGATGACATGAGGATATGGTATGCATATAGGCACTCAGATGAATATCAATGACTGTCTGTACAATTATAAAATTATTATTGTGGTTTGGCCTAAAATATGCATGTGACATCATGATGGCATGAATTTCAAATCCAAATATTTAAACAAATCCAAGCATATCTTCATGCTGCCTGATATATAAAGGGGGCAGTAGTGTATTTTAACAGACAAATAATATTCCAGTTTTTAAAGTGCAAAAGCTGTAGACTTTGAATGTCTTCAATAAAATGATTTCCAATAAAGCAACATGTTGGAAACATGTTAGATATATTTCACATACCATCAGACTTCAAGGGAGCCTCTTCCTCCTCCGTCCCACATGTTAAATTAATCTCTGTAAAACATAACATTTTGTGTACACGTTAAGATCAGATATTATAACATATGTTACTGTTGCTCAAAGACACACATCAATGTTGCATTAAAGATATACACACCCAAAGTTATGATTTACATCATTTTGATGGAGCATACAAATGACATTCGATTTGTTATTCTGAATGATTCAGATTTTCAATTTATTGTTTGTATTAATTTTAAAATCATAAAAGCATAGTACATAGAACATTTAAGATTTCTCATGTGTGTATCACTTGATGATTGTTGTCAAAAGTGAACATGGAAACAAACATATGCTATACATATTCTGAATAACAAAGGTGTAGACTAAGAAAGTTTTAATTATTAATCTTTCAATATTCAAATAAAATTAATATATAATCAGAGGAGTAAATTATATGTTTGTTTCAAATGTTATGCTTCATCAGAATCATGCTCATAATATTGATTACCAATACACCTTCAATGACATATAAATGAGTCAATGGACTTACCAGAACACCGCAAAGGCAGCTCTGTGTCGGTGCTGGATTCCTCTGGGCTCCCCACACCAACTCTCTCTATGAATGATATAGATATATATTAGTGAACACATTTGGGATAGCACTAAATCACATCTGTATCGATTTATAAGAATAATCAACTTGAAAATGAGAAGAATAGAGCAGTCATTATAAAAAAAATGCTTGATTGAATCAAGGGGATTCTGTAAAAAATGATGTATTGAACATATGTTTAATTTCTGACTATATTAGACATCAAACTCATCTCATACGATGCTATTGCATATCTAAATATACCCATTGATCAATGTTCTTAAAAGAATACACACAAACCACATTTTGAATAACAGCTGTTGACAAATATAAACAAAGACATGTGGCACATCGAGCCATTTGTGCAATGTACAGTAATCTTGTTTAGGACACAACACATATTAATCACAATACCAAACCAAATTGATTAGTACAAATATGTAATCATGGTGCTGTTAGAGTATGCTTATATCTATAAAGTAACTCCAACAGTGAATATGTGAATTATATATCAATATTGTCTAATCCAAAGAATGTAAGGATTAATGAATCTATTGTTTATTAAAGGGACACGGACATGATTTATTTCAATCATTGATTTCACTGTTCAAACTGTTCAAAATGATTTAGCATTGACTCCTATTATAATTTTAATGTTGCTACATTTTTATCTTAAAGGCAGATAAGCAATATTGGATTCAATAAATATTGTTTGTTGAAGGTATCCACCAATCATCAATAAAAACCCAGGTTGGTCAACCAAAATTGAGCTGCAGATAAACGTACCTTCTTGATTTTAAAATACATTTAGCAATAGAATATTTCACATATGATTATAGTATTATATTTAAATGTTGATTAATATTGCATGCTCTATCTGAATGACAACATTAATAATTTTAGCTCATTGTCCCTTTAATATAAAAATATATTGATTTGACAATGTTGGTTTTAATGAATTCTCTACTCCATATGTTGATGTAATGAATGGGATTGAGCATGCAATTCCAATCTAATATGTTATTTAAGGATATCCTAAGAATTATTTAATTTTCATCTATTAAAGGGACATGAAGCTCTAAATGTGTAATTGTATACTTTTTGAAACTATGTACTACTGTTATCTGAACACATGATTTTAACTTTTGACAAAATGCCAATTTATGCATAAAAAAACAGCCGGATAATACCAGTAATGCATTGTTTAACCTAAACCAAAATCAATATGTTTTTAGAAGAACTAAAACAATAGACTGAACCAATGTAGCTCATAAAATGTTTAAACAAAACAATAAAATCACGTTTACAAATCATTCAATGTAAAATTTAGTTGGCATGTCCCTTAAATGACGTGATCAATTTCAAAAATGGAATCTATATTTTTTAAATCAAAACATATGCAAAAGTGTGTGAATTTTTTCAAAATGTATACAAATAAGATTAAGCAATACACAAGGGAAGAATATAAATTGGACATTCAAAGAATCTTACATTAAAATTAAGACATCCAGAATATATAGGAT
Organism: Bombina bombina; assembly: GCF_027579735.1. Taxonomy (NCBI): domain Eukaryota; kingdom Metazoa; phylum Chordata; class Amphibia; order Anura; family Bombinatoridae; genus Bombina; species Bombina bombina. The sequence continues at coordinate 666,761,736 of NC_069504.1, read as the reverse complement.
ATCTTAAATTCGATAAATATTCAGAGTAGTCTTACAATGTAATCCTATGTTTTCTTTTTTATTATTCTTATTTGTAAATATTTTAATAATTCATTTTGCAGATACATATAAATATTGAACAATGTGGATTTAGTATGTAATGTTCTGTCCATGTTTCTAAGACAAATGTCAATTAAAATGAGACATACCATACTGCGACAAGCTCTGGCTTGAGGATCCAGCACCAACATCCAGATCTGTAATATATTAAATGAGGATTGGATATCATTAATACAAATCATGCCATGTTTAAAATCTTTACATTATTAGCAAATCAATAAAAAACTATTAATCTTTTGGTAGTCCCATTGTTTCCTCAATTAAATTCATGATAAATATATCCTGTACTCTTATTTTCAATCAGTTGTGTTGTTTACTGTAGCTTTAATTATTTGTTTGTGTTATATCATTCTCATCAATTGATGGGCATATGTTATTATTTTTTTGGATTCTGCTATTTTTTTTTATTATTATTTATAATAGTGAAAATAAGAATACTGTATTCTTTACATATATAATAATTCACATTTCATTTTGACCAACATGTGTAAAGCAATGCCACTTACAGCAAACCCATGTTAACGTGTATGCGCAATTCTAATTTTCGCAATCATTGTGCAATGATTCCAAGCGGAATTACGCATCCGTCATTTGACCAACATGTATAAAGCAATGCCACTTACAGCAAACCCATGTTAACGTGTATGCGCAATTCTAATTTTCGCGATCATTGCGCAATGATTCCAAGCGGAATTACGCATCCGTCATTTGACCAACATGTATAAAGCAATGCCACTTACAGCAAACCCATGTTAACGTGTATGCGCAATTCTAATTTTCGCGATCATTGCGCAATGATTCCAAGCGGAATTACGCATCCGTCATTTGACCAATATGTATAAAGCAATGCCACTTACAGCAAACCCATGTTAACGTGTATGCGCAATTCTAATTTTCGCGATCATTGCGCAATGATTCCAAGCGGAATTACGCATCCGTCATTTGACCAACATGTATAAAGCAATGCCACTTACAGCAAACCCATGTTAACGTGTATGCGCAATTCTAATTTTCGCGATCATTGCGCAATGATTCCAAGTGGAATTACGCATCCGTCATTTGACCAACATGTATAAAGCAATGCCACTTACAGCAAACCCATGTTAACGTGTATGCGCAATTCTAATTTTCGCGATCATTGCGCAATGATTCCAAGCGGAATTACGCATCCGTCATTTGACCAACATGTATAAAGCAATGCCACTTACAGCAAACCCATGTTAACGTGTATGCGCAATTCTAATTTTCGCGATCATTGCGCAATGATTCCAAGCGGAATTACACATCCGTCATTTGACCAACATGTATAAAGCAATGCCACTTACAGCAAACCCATGTTAACGTGTATGCGCAATTCAATTTTCGCTCTGTGACGCATATTCTGTAGAGCGCAAGAAACATCATTCCTATTTCATGTGTCACTAATCTAAAATCATATATCTAAACATCATATATAGTGTATGTTGTGAGATCTGTATAGGTTTAGTATCTGACTATATACACATTTTTTAAAAATATAATCAAATATTAAGATATTATATGAAGTTGGATAGTTACCTGGTTCAGATTCTCTATCAGCTCCTCCCAGGCCACCGGACGGAGAAGCAGCTGCCCTGGCCCCCGGAAGAAGAGGAGGCCGAGGATGGCGAGGATCTGAATCTTTTGGGGACCCGGAGAGTGAGGAGCTCGCATAAAGTCACCTCATAAGGGATTAGGTAGAGTTTCCACAGGGCCTCTCTTTTGCCCCCTCTTTTACGGGCTTGTACCCACTCCCTTATGAGGTTGACTTTTTTTGTCAAGCGCAACCTCATATCTCCGAATCTCCTCATGATCTGATCCTGGCTCCTCTGGATGCCACACACCAATTGAACCGCATTGGTGATAGACTCCCAGAGGGCCTTCTTAACAGGCGCATCTGTCAACCTCCTCTTGTTCCCAAACAGCTGGGGATAAAAGTCCTTGACGGCGTGGACCAGTGCAGCGCTCTCCTGCTTGGTAAACCTGGGAGGTGACATGCCTGCTGGGTTGTATAATAAATCCCGGTATATTAGAATTAGAATATATACTGCCTGCAGGCATTAGAGAACTGACAAAGATGGCAACGTGTAATGGACTTTTATATGGTGAAGTAAACATGAGATGCACCATGGGACAAGTTATCTGTACATCTGATTGGATAAAAGTTTGAAATATTGTTAGAATGTCTGTGAGTCCATCCTGACTCAAGTTGTGTTTGTGTGATGAACTCTGATTGGCCGTTCCTTAATGTTTCATATCTTAGCAACTTCCATACACATACCTCCTGGTGGTGCTGTTACTTCATTTTTCATGTAGAAGTATTTGTAACTCATGGGCCTGTCATGCGGATATGTGTGACACAGATTTAATATCCGTGATCCGTTAAATATTAATGTTTAAATTCTCTTTAAAATCTAATACTGTCACATTATTAAATGTTGTAGACATTTTTCGGTTTAATAACGGTCTGTTTCTTTAATACAAATACACATTTAATATTGTATGTCTTTATTGTTCATAAAATCAATATGTTGACTTATTGTGAAGTATTGACATTGCTCTATTAAATGTATTTATAATGCACATTGATTGGGTGCTATTGCGTGACATTAGACTCTAATGTTTAAAGATGCAAATCTGGTGTTTCAAGATCCGTTTCCCACGCAACATTTCTGAATATTCAAATTCAGGTTATAATGTCAGTAACTTGGATAATCTGTTTATAGATGTTAAACTACAGGTTTGTTTGTTATTAGTAAATAAACCTCGAGCTTGTATTTGTCTGAACTGCTCATATATGTTATTGTGCAATGGCGTCTTTATTTTTAAATAGACATTACAACCAAACAATAGTATCAAATGATCTGTAGAGATAGAAAATTGTTTAGACTTTAAAATGTAACTCAATTTATCTTTGTATTTAGATATCCTCAACAGAAGAAATTTAAATGCACATGGTTGAGCCAATCACATAAGGCATCTCTGTGCATCCACCAATCTTCATCTACTGAGCCTATCTCGATATGCTTTTCAAGCAAAGTATGTCAAGATAAGAAGAGAAGTAAATACACTCTTTAAATCTCTTAAAGGGACACTGTCCAAACAAATGTAGCGTTCGTGATTCAGATTGAGCATGAAATGTTAAGCAACTTTATAATTTAATCCGATTCTCAAATGTTAAGAATTATCTCGTTATCTTTCTTTGCAAATCAATAATGATATTTTAGATTACGGACAATTTTGGCGAAAAACCTGGGCTGTCCTTGATGATTGTTGGATAAATTAATCCACCCAAAAAAAAAAGTTCTGTCCAGAGTACTGAAGCAAATAAATTATCAATTTAATGCCTTATTTTTAAAGTAATGATAGCAACATCACGAGGAACATTGAAAATATGAGACAATTTATAAAGTTGCTTAAAATAGAATACTCGTTCTGAATGTATAAATCATTAATTTTTTAACTGTCTCCCTTTAAGTATATTTTGAGTTCATGTCCCTTTAAGGAGACATTTCACAATAATGCTTGAAAAATCACAAACATAGGCACCTTCCTTTTGCAAAATTAGTATAACATATGAGTAAAGCATATTTAGATTAACTTCTGGATTGTTTTACACACTGACTGAAATATATATTGTAATGGATGTATTTCGCAGTCTTCAGCTTAGAGGGACATTAAGCTATATGTTATTTATGCATTTTGGATAAGATTATAATATTTGAACAACTTAATATGTTTTGTTATTCAATCATTAGATTGTAATTATATATATTCTTGGATTAAATACATATCTACATAGGCTATTTTGATGCTGATTGTTGGTTGCACATAGATGCCTTATGTAATTGACTAAGATATGTGCATTGATGTATCTTTTTCTAAGTATATTTAAAGACTGAATGTAATTCTATAGTACTTTCTAAATATGTTTAAATTATTTTATGATTTTTTAAAATTCAATACACAATATACTTTGTGAATGTCCCTTTAAGAATGTTGATTTAACATTGTCGAAAGAAACTGAAGGGGAATGAACATTATATATAGATATGCGATGTCTAACCCAAGAGGTAAGATTTTAAAAACTACATAATATTAATAACTATAGTTAAATGTCCCTTTAAATGACTCCACTAGAAAATACAATCTATTAACATGGCATCCAATAACTAGCTTGTGCAAAATATGAAGTTAAATGACCTACCATTTTTAAATTTAAAATTTATAAATTTAATAAAATAATGTTTTTAGATACCTAAGGAAGATACAAGATCTTATAAAATTAATTTAACATTCAACAACACTGTCACTTTAATGTAAGTGAACCACTTCCCCTTCTTAAAAGTGAAACAACAAAATTTATGTCAAATTCTGACTACATATCCGAAATTATTTTAACATCTAAGAATTTCACAAGAAAAGCATCGATGGATCTCACTCCCCAATTAATTTAAAAAAGATAGTTTAATTTAATATTCTCTGAATCAGTGGATTTTCTAAAATTAATGCCTAATTTGATCTTATGCATGTGCTTGTCAAATAGACAACTACCAGTCATGGGAGTCCAATTGTTTTTTATTGACAGATTATATGGATATTTATTATAATCTGTTCAAAAGAGGGTATTTAATAATAAAATGTTGATTATTACCATTTAAAAAAAAACGTTTTTTTAACAAAAACAAAAACAAAAAAATATTCCTGGAAGTCATCAGATGACAATCTGAAATTCAAAAACAAAATTTTACAAAGTTAATACACACGTTGTAAAATATTCATAAAATACATTTACAATCATCTTGTGTCTATGCTCTAACTTTGTGCATAATTTTATCAAGATATTTATGAATTAAATGTTTGGATTAAAAACCAAACACCATTATATTGTGTAATAAAAATTAAAATTAAATATCAGAATTTCTAATTATACATAATAATGTATATCACATTTCAATAATAAATATATATGTATGCTAAACATAAATGTAATATTTCATGTCCATTCAAATACCTCTATATCAACTATAATATGTATTCCTTTTTCTGATTGTGATACCTAAATATCTAATTATGAACTAAGTATGACTAATGTATGTAAGCTACTAATATTCGACATTCTTGCTGTGATTCTTAACTAGCATGCATTGGTAAACCAACCTGGATAATGTATGGTCTTTGAAAGTCAATTCAGGGGTAAACAGTTGATCTTCAATAGGTGTCTTATTCATCATTTCATAAATAGAGGACTGAAAATCCAATCTAAAAATTAGAAAATAATCTAAGTGTCTGATTGTGATACCTAAATATCTAATTATGAACTAAGTATGACTAATGTATGTAACCTACTAATATTCGACATTCTTCCTGTGATTCTTAACTAGCATGCATTGGTAAACCAACCTGGATAATGCATGGTCTTAGAAAGTCAATTCAGAGGTAAACAGTTGATCTTCAATAGGTGTCTTATTCATCATTTCAAAAATAGAGGACTGTGAAATCCCATCTAAAAATTAGAAAATAATCTAAGTGTCTAATTGTGATACCTAAATATCTAATTATGAACTAAGTATGACTAATGTATGTAAGCTACTAATATTCAACATTCTTCCTGTGATTCTTAACTAGCATGCATTGGTAAACCAACCTGGATAATGCATGGTCTTTGAAAGTCAATTCAGGGGTAAACAGTTGATCTTCAATAGGTGTCTTATTCATCATTTCATAAATAGAGGACTGAAAAACCAATCTAAAAATTAGAAAATAATCTAAGTGTCTGATTGTGATACCTAAATATCTAATTATGAACTAAGTATGACTAATGTATGTAAGCTACTAATATTCAACATTCTTCCTGTGATTCTTAACTAGCATGCATTGATAAAAACCAACCTGGATAATGCATGGTCTTTGAAAGTCAATTCAGAGGTAAACAGTTGATCTTCAATAGGTGTCTTATTCATCATTTCAAAAATAGAGGACTGTGAAATCCCATCTAAAAATTAGAAAATAATCTAAGTGTCTGATTGTGATACCTAAATATCTAATTATGAACTAAGTATGACTAATGTATGTAAGCTACTAATATTCGACATTCTTCCTGTGATTCTTAACTAGCATGCATTGGTAAACCAACCTGGATAATGCATGGTCTTTGAAAGTCAATTCAGGGGTAAACAGTTGATCTTCAATAGGTGTCTTATTCATCATTTCATAAATAGAGGACTGAAAAACCAATCTAAAAATTAGAAAATAATCTAAGTGTCTGATTGTGATACCTAAATATCTAATTATGAACTAAGTATGACTAATGTATGTAACCTACTAATATTCGACATTCTTCCTGTGATTCTTAACTAGCATGCATTGGTAAACCAACCTGGATAATGCATGGTCTTTGAAAGTCAATTCAGGGGTAAACAGTTGATCTTCAATAGGTGTCTTATTCACCATTTCAAAAATAGAGGACTGTGAAATACCATCTAAAAATTTGAAAATAATCTAAGGCCTAGATTTGGAGTTCGGCGGTAGCCGTCAAAACCAGCGTTAGAGGCTCCTAACGCTGGTTTTGGGCGCCCGCTGGTATTTGGAGTCAGTGATTAAAGGGTCTAACGCTCACTTTTCAGCCGCGACTTTTCCATACCGCAGATCCCCCTACGCCATTTGCGTATCCTATCTTTTCAATGGGATCTTTCTAACGCTGGTATTTAGAGTCGTTTCTGAAGTGAGCGTTAGAGCTCTAACGACAAAATTCCAGCCGCCTGAAAATAGCAGGAGTAAAGAGCTTTCTGGCTAACGCCGGTTCATAAAGCTCTTAACTACTGTACCCTAAAGTACACTAACACCCATAAACTACCTATGTACCCCTAAATCGAGCTCCCCCCACATCGCCGCCACTCGATTTAAATTTTTAACCCCTAATCTGCCGACCGCCACCTACGTTATACTTATGTACCCCTAATCTGCTGCCCTTAACCCCGCCGACCCCTGTATTACATTTATTAACCCCTAACCTGCCCCCCACAACGTCGCCGCCAGCTACTTAAAATAAATAACCCCTAATCTGCCGACCGCAAAGCGCCGCCACCTACGTTATCCTTATGTACCCCTAATCTGCTACCCCTAACACCGCCGACCCCTATATTATATTTATTAACCCCTAATCTGCCCCCCTCAACGTCGCCGACACCTGCCTACACTTATTAACCCCTAATCTGCCGAGCGGACCTGAGCGCTACTATAATAAAGTTATTAACCCCTAACCCGCCTCACTAACCCTATCATAAATAGTATTAACCCCTAATCTGCCCTCCCTAACATCGCCGACACCTACCTTCAATTATTAACCCCTAATCTGACGACCGGAGCTCACCGCTATTCTAATAAATTGATTAACCCATAAAGCTAAGTCTAACCCTAACACTAACACCCCCCTAACTTAAATATAATTTACATCTAACGAAATAAATTAACTCCTATTAAATAACTTATTCCTATTTAAAGCTAAATACTTACCTGTAAAATAAACCCTAATATAGCTACAATATAAATTATAATTATATTATAGCTATTTTAGGATTAATATTTATTTTACAGGCAACTTTGTAATTATTTTAACCAGGTACAATAGCTATTAAATAGTTAAGAACTATTTAATAGTTACCTAGTTAAAATAATAACAAATTTACCTGTAAAATAAATCCTAACCTGAGATATAATTAAACCTAACACTAGACTATCAATAAAATAATTAAATAAAATACCTACAATTACCTACAATTAACCTAACACTACACTATCAATAAATTAATTAAACACAATTGCTACAAATAAATACAATTAAATAAACTAGCTAAAGTACAAAAAATAAAAAAGAACTAAGTTACAAAAAATAATAAAATATTTACAAACATAAGAAAAATATTACAACAATTTTAAACTAATTACACCTACTCTAAGCCCCCTAATAAAATAACGAAGCCCCCCAAAATAAAAAATTCCCTACCCTATTCTAAATTAAAAAAGTTACAAGCTCTTTTACCTTACCAGCCCTGAACAGGGCCCTTTGCGGGGCATGCCCCAAGGATTTCAGCTCTTTTGCCTGTAAAAAAAAAACATACAATACCCCCCCCCCCAACATTACAACCCACCACCCACATACCCCTAATCTAACCCAAACCCCCCTTAAATAAACCTAACACTAAGCCCCTGAAGATCTTCCTACCTTGTCTTCACCATACCAGGTTCACCGATCCGTCCTGGCTCCAACATCTTCATCCAACCCAAGCAGGGGTTGGCGATCCATCATCCAGTGCTGAAGAGGTCCAGAAGAGGCTCCAAAGTCTTCCTCCTATCCGGCAAGAAGAGGACATCCGGACCGGCAAACATCTTCTCCAAGCGGCATCTTCAATCTTCTTCCATCCGGTGCGGAGCGGGTCCATCTTGAAGCAGGCGACGCGGATCCATCCTCTTCTTCCGTTGTCTCCCGACGAATGACGGTTCCTTTAAGGGACGTCATCCAAGATGGCGTCCCTCGAATTCTGATTGGCTGATAGGATTCTATCAGCCAATCGGAATTAAGGTAGGAATTTTCTGATTGGCTGATGGAATCAGCCAATCAGAATCAAGTTCAATCCGATTGGCTGATCCAATCAGCCAATCAGATTGAGCTCGCATTCTATTGGCTGATCGGAAAAGCCAATAGAATGCGAGCTCAATCTGATTGGCTGATTGGATCAGCCAATCGGATTGAACTTGATTCTGATTGGCTGATTCCATCAGCCAATCAGAAAATTCCTACCTTAATTCCGATTGGCTGATAGAATCCTATCAGCCAATCGGAATTCGAGGGACGCCATCTTGGATGACGTCCCTTAAAGGAACCGTCATTCGTCGGGAGACAACGGAAGAAGAGGATGGATCCGCGTCGCCTGCTTCAAGATGGACCCGCTCCGCACCGGATGGAAGAAGATTGAAGATGCCGCTTGGAGAAGATGTTTGCCGGTCCGGATGTCCTCTTCTTGCCGGATAGGAGGAAGACTTTGGAGCCTCTTCTGGACCTCTTCAGCACCGGATGATGGATCGCCAACCCCCGCTTGGGTTGGATGAAGATGTTGGAGCCAGGACGGATCGGTGAACCTGGTATGGTGAAGACAAGGTAGGGAGATCTTCAGGGGCTTAGTGTTAGGTTTATTTAAGGGGGGTTTGGGTTAGATTAGGGGTATGTGGGTGGTGGGTTGTAATGTTGGGGGGGGTATTGTATGTTTTTTTTTACAGGCAAAAGAGCTGAAATTCTTGGGGCATGCCCCGCAAAGGGCCCTGTTCAGGGCTGGTAAGGTAAAAGAGCTTGTAACTTTTTTAATTTAGAATAGGGTAGGGAATTTTTTATTTTGGGGGGCTTTGTTATTTTATTAGGGGGCTTAGAGTAGGTGTAATTAGTTTAAAATTGTTGTAATATTTTTCTTATGTTTGTAAATATTTTATTATTTTTTGTAACTTAGTTCTTTTTTATTTTTTGTACTTTAGCTAGTTTATTTAATTGTATTTATTTGTAGCAATTGTGTTTAATTAATTTATTGATAGTGTAGTGTTAGGTTAATTGTAGGTAATTGTAGGTATTTTATTTAATTATTTTATTGATAGTCTAGTGTTAGGTTTAATTATATCTTAGGTTAGGATTTATTTTACAGGTAAATTTGTTATTATTTAACTAGGTAACTATTAAATAGTTCTTAACTATTTAATAGCTATTGTACCTGGTTAAAATAATTACAAAGTTGCCTGTAAAATAAATATTAATCCTAAAATAGCTATAATATAATTATAATTTATATTGTAGCTATATTAGGATTTATTTTACAGGTAAGTATTTAGCTTTAAATAGGAATAAGTTATTTAATAAGAGTTAATTTATTTCGTTAGATGTAAATTATATTTAACTTAGGGGGGTGTTAGTATTAGGGTTAGACTTAGCTTTAGGGGTTAATACATTTATTATAGTAGCGGTGAGGTCCGCTCGGCAGATTAGGGGTTAATAATTGAAGGTAGGTGTCGGCGATGTTAGGGAGGGCAGATTAGGGGTTAATACTATTTATGATAGGGTTAGTGAGGCGGATTAGGGGTTAATAACTTTATTATAGTAGCGCTCAGGTCCGCTCGGCAGATTAGGGGTTAATAAGTGTAGGCAGGTGTCGGCGACGTTGAGGGGGGCAGATTAGGGGTTAATAAATATAATATAGGGGTCGGCGATGTTAGGGCAGCAGATTAGGGGTACATAGGGATAACATAGGTTGCGGCGGTTTACGGAGCGGCAGATTAGGGGTTAAAAACAAAATGCAGGGGTCAGCGATAGCGGGGCGGCAGATTAGGGGTTAATAAGTGTAAGGGTAGGGGTGTTTAGACTCGGGGTACATGTTAGAGTGTTAGGTGCAGACGTAGGAAGTGTTTTCCCATAGGAAACAATGGGGCTGCGTTAGGAGCTGAACGCTGCTTTTTTGCAGGTGTTAGGTTTTTTTTCAGCTCAAACAGCCCCATTGTTTCCTATGGGAGAATCGTGCACGAGCACGTTTTTGAGGCCGGCCGCGTCCGTAAGCAACTCTGGTATCGAGAGTTGCATTTGCGGTAAAAATGCTCTACGCTCCTTTTTTGGAGCCTAACGCAGCATTTGTTTAAACTCTCGAAACCAGAGTTAAATTTATGGTGCGGCCAGAAAAAAGCCCGCGGAGCGTTAACAGCCCTTTTACCGCCGAACTCCAAATCTAGGCCTTAGTGTCTCCAATAGGATGCCTCCACAGCCTTATTCTATCAAATAGTTGGCACTTACCATGTGAACATGTCTTTGTATGGTTTTCAAGGTCAGCAGATTTGAAAGATAATGCCAGACATGATCCCATTGGTATTCTTCAATTTCAATCTTGTCTTTTTCCACTGTCAGTCTGGGAATTCTTCACTGTCATTCTTTGAATTCTTCCCTTTCAGTCTTTACATGAAGTCATCTCCCTAATGGCATAAAATTGTTTTTTAAAATTACTAATACAAGTGTGTGAATCAGTTCTGTACCCCTCTCCCACCCCCCATTTCTGAATAAATTTCTGTCAATAGCTTACTAAGCGTGTGTAGCATCTTGTGTTATGTTCTATCAAGTGTGAAGATGAGTCATATTGAGCAGAACGAACCTCTAATGTGTGACATTGAATCATAGTCATGCTAGAGGATAGTTATGCTAGAGGATCCCTTTCTGAGTATTTAAATTTTAAGTAATGTGTAAACTAAATACTATTTTACAAAATGTATGCCATATGATGTCTTTGTGTACAATTCATGCCAGCAACAGTCCATACATTTATACTTACCAGCTGATGTCCTCTTTAAAAACCAGGTGACAAAGACTCGCTACAGGACCCAATGACCAGAGCATCACCTATATTAATAAATGAAACACATTTTTAGCATTTGATGAACAATCATAACATGTTTGCACAATTCTCTACTTGTCATTTCCCTAGAGTTCACATCTATTGACAATACTCCAGTCTAACTTCTATTATTTACTGTCTAAAGTGGCGGTTGATGATGTCTGCTCTGACATTGAGCCCCTCGTCCCGGAATGGCCCCTCTAGAACAGGATCATCCTCCTCATCTCTGAGGAGGTTTCGGTGCGCCTGGACGCCCTGCAGCATCCCAGCCTGCTGTGCAATATTATGCAGGACACTACAGGCTATAACGATCTTAGCCACCTTCTTGGGGTTGTACTGGAGGGCTCCTCCCGAACTCTCCAGGCACCTGAACCTCATCTTCAGGAGCCCGAACATTCGTTCAACCACCGCCCTGGTTCTCTTATGAGCCCTATTGTAGCGCTCCTCAGACACATCAGTCGGGCTACGCAAGGGGGTAATAAACCAAGGCCAGCTCATGTACCCAGAATCACCTATAAATTATGAACAGAACATAATTCAAACTGAATCCTCAAAATATTATTTTGAGTCCAATAAAAGTTTTTCTACACGATAATCCACTAACAAATGTATATTTTTTAAAAGAATAATCTAGTTCAATATTATTCTCTATCTTCCCATTTCAGCTAAGACATGCTACATATGCGTATTTCTCCTAAACCAGACCTTGTGTAAAATGCCAACTAAATGGTTACATTGCATTCTCTATCTGAGCATTTAAGGTAAGACATGCTACATATCTGCATTGAACTAAAACTAGACATTAGCGGAAAGAGACAATGACATGGTTAAATTGCATTAGCTAATATCTTCCCATTTCAGCTAAGACATGCTACATATGCGTATTTCTCCTAAACCAGACCTTGTGTAAAATGCAAACTAAATGGTTACATTGCATTCTCTATCTGAGCATTTAAGGTAAGATATGCTACATATCTGCATTGAACTAAAAGTAGACGTTAGCGGAAAGAGACAATGACATGGTTAAATTGCATTAGCTAATATCTTCCCATTTCAGCTAAGACATGCTACATATGCGTATTTCTCCTAAACCAGACCTTGTGTAAAATGCAAACTAAATGGTTACATTGCATTCTCTATCTGAGCATTTAAGGTAAGACATGCTACATATCTGCATTGAACTAAAAGTAGACATTAGCGGAAAGAGACAATGACATGGTTAAATTGCATTAGCTAATATCTTCCCATTTCAGCTAAGACATGCTACATATGCGTATTTCTCCTAAACCAGACCTTGTGTAAAATGCAAACTAAATGGTTACATTGCATTCTCTATCTGAGCATTTAAGGTAAGACATGCTACATATCTGCATTGAACGAAAACTAGACATTTGCGGAAATAAAAATAAATGGTTAAATTGCATCCTATAGCTGAACATTACGCTAACATTTTAAAACTACAGTGGTAATTGTCAAACTAATTAACCATGTTGTGCACAAATACTCACCAACGAGATAACCAGGGGGCATTTGTCTTTCCTTAAACGGTCTCCACAGGGACGACTGAGCGAGGATGCGGGCATCATGACAAGCTCCTCCAAAATTCGCACACACATGCATAATCCTCATCTGTGCGTCACAAACATACTGCATGTTGAGGCTATGAAAATGTTTGCGATTTCTGAAGGGCAAGTCATCAATTGGAGCACGCAGCGCAATGTGGGTACAATCTATGGCTCCCAAGACATTGGGCAATTGAGCAATAGCAAAGAATTCCTACTTCAGGCGCCTCCAATCACCATCATTCTGTGGGAATCCTATGTATTGCTTACTGATACGTACCATGGTGTCCAGAAAGTTATCAAACACCACAGAGAATGTACCTTGAGACAGGCCATGCATGTACATTTCTCCGGATTGAAAACTCCCGGAGGCCAGGACGTATAGACAACTTAGCATCTTACTCATGGCGGGAACAGCAGTCCTTATTCTTATACGTGGCTCCAAATGAGGTTTAAGACGATCGTAAAGGCCAATGAGCTGTTCGCGATTGAGCCGATACTTATCATAAACCTCAAAGTCGCTCATGTTTTCCAAGGTGGGTCTCACCCTGTAGACACGAGGACCTCGAACCAGATGACCCCTTCATCTCAGTCTGAGCCGCCGAGGCTGCCTGATTCGATCAACAGCTAGTTCGCCAATAGCAGCACCAGCAGCGTCTACCATGTCATCGTCATCCATCTTTCAAAACAGCGCAACAAGGTATGCACTTGATCTGATGTGGATCACAAGTGATGCTTTGGCCATGTTGTTTGGGAGATTTATAGTACAATTAGTCCAATGGTAGTGAGTTTGTAATGATTGCTAATTGTATTCACTTGTTTGTATGTGAGCGGCGCGAATGCTTTCACAGTGGGCGTTTTTTTGTTGTTTGCTGAAATTTCTCAATGAATCTCAATGTGAAAGTGTCAAATATCACACATACAGTGCATGTTTGTAATGTTTGATCATATGCGTAATCAATATTTATTAAACGCGATCTTATAGTAACAAGCACACGTCCAGGCTAACATGAATGAAAGTGCATAGTTGTGTATAATGTGCATCGAATGTGATCGATCAATGTTGCTTCAACATTGTTTGAAAACGATAAAGTAACATCTGCCATCTGTAGTATTGTATATATAAGTGATTGCCGAGCTGTCAATATTGTACGCGTCCCTTTAAAATCGCAATAATAATTCAGAACTTCCCGTCTGCCATCTGTAGTATTGTCTATATAAGTGATTGCCAAGCTGTCAATATTGTACGCGTCCCTTTAAAATCGCAATAATAATTCAGAACTTCCGGCTGTCATCTGTAGTATTGTATATATAAGTGATTGCCGAGCTGTCAATATTGTATGCGTCCCTTTAAAATCGCACTAATGCTGAATAACTTCCGGCTGTCATCTGTAGTATTGTATATATAATTGATTGCCGAGATGTAAATATTGTATGCGTCCCATTCAAATGGCACTAATACTGAATAACTTCCGGCTATCATCTGTAGTATTGCATATATAAGTGATTGCCGAGCTGTCAATATTGTATGCGTCCCATTCAAATGGCACTAATACTGAAGAACTTCCGGCTGTCATCTGTAGTATTTATATATAAGTAATTTGCGATCTGACAATATTTATTAATTGTCCCATTCAAATCGCCCTAATAATGCTGTTCCAAACTGTTGTTTACGTATATGTTGTATTGTAGTATTGAGTGGTAAATTTCTGAAAGGGGCGGTACAGTCGTGAAGCTGTAATGTGTATGGTTGAATCTTCTAATGATGTCATCATATTATTAACCTGCCTATGTAGTTCTGAAATCCTCATTGTGTTGTTGTATTTGACTACATTGTTATTGTGTGCTGAATAAAATATTAATGTGTGCTTTGTGGTTGCATGATGGGTGATGCGTGTTATGTACATCTACGTATATATTGTGATTGTGTCCCACATATGCTGACTTCTATATAGCGGTCTGGCATTGTTGTTCCTTCCCATAAAGTGACATCTGTAATCTGGTGTAATGATGTTCTTCTTGTACGTAATTCCTAATGGTTTATTGTGATGGAATCATGATGTTAAAAGTACAGTAAAATCCATATGTTCTGTTTTGTGATTCCTAGAGCGAATGTAATGTGTTTTTCCCCCATCATTTGAATGCACATGTATGAGTGAATGATAAAAGTAATGTATGTGCATCCATGACTGATCATGTGTTAAGCCTATGCAGATATGCTGTTGCTGCAAGCATATGAGTTGAATAAATGAAATGCAATAATAAAGGTATATGAGAGGTGTTTCCCATTGTGTACTGTTTGTGAATCCTGAAATGTTGTAATTATTTTTGTGTCCGTTTTAATGTGATTTTATTTGTAAAAATGTTTGTTACTAGTGATGTTGATTTGTAGTTGATGTAATGTAAAAGTATGAAACAATTTAATGCTGTTGTGAATATTCAATAAGTAAAATCCATAAGTCCACCATAGGGAAATAGGCATTTCTTGATCTATTTGTCATAGCTGGGTGTAACGCAGAAAAGCATGTATTTTTTTCCTATTTCTAGCGCTGGTATTTGGAGTTTTTTTGTCTACGCTATTTGCGTGCGTTAGGGAAATCTGTCTGTCGCGTGCACGAGCACGTCTTCCCCATAGAAGTCAATGGAGGCTCCAAATTTTGGTTAATTTTTTTTCAAAGACTGGTTTTCAACGTAAAGTGAGTGACGTCATGAGCTTGTGTGAAAAAGTAACTAAATCGTGTTCATTTTGTAATAAATAACTTGTTTGTGTATGTAATGTGGTGTATATTGTTTGTATGCATCGATGAGTGTATGTTTGTGATAATCTTATTAGTTAGATGTAGGTATATGAGGGTCTTTTCCCGTGTGTCAATGTAATTCAATGGCAAAATGGATTTGTGTTGTTTTTTATTTAACACCCGAGATCTCGCAACTTTGATCCTTTGTATTTTGATGAAAAATTATTAAATCTGAAAAATAAATATAGTGTAGTGTTTGTATGAGTGTAAGTGTACTTTGTGTAATATTTGTTTTGTGATTCGTGGATGTTTATTTTGTCGGTAGATGTTAACTACTGGGTCTGAGCTGTCGGTAGAGGAGCCTCTAACGCTGGTATTGACGGCTACCGCCAAACTCTAAGTCTAGGCCTTAGGTAGTAAAAATCCCTGGTTCAGTGTGTGATGGCAACATTGTTGCAAAGTAAGGGGAGGGCCCAGACTCACCAGTTATAAGGCCAGTTCTAGAAGGATCCGGCCTCTTCTTCCTGGGATTTTCAACAAAGAAAGTTTCTATTGAAGTCTTTGCCAGCTCTTCATCCTCCTTAGCAGTGATGTCTTGAGCCAAGGGGAATGCAGCGTTACCTCAGCACTTCAGGGATGAGGCTGCAGCATCTTCACGCAGGACTGCACCTAAGGGGCAACAGGAGGAAGAGAATGTGGATTTCGTGCCTCCAACACTCACCAAGGACAGGCCTGTATCCTCAGCTCTCCCCCTAAGGCCGAATCCATCGACCGACCCACATCCCACTGCAAATGTGTCCCCGGGGCCTAGTACTGTTATGGTGGTGGGGGCTGGGGAACGTAGGGGGGAGGAGCCGGCATCCCCAAACTTACAGAGGGCATTGGAGGCGGGTGTTGGGGCCCTCACATCCTCCGGACTTTCCCAGGAGGCTGCGGCTGCAGTCGTCGGCCTATTCAGGGCCCTGTCAGCAGCAGTGGTGATGCCTGTGGCTGTTGGGCCTACACTCGTTAGTGGGCCTACTGGTTTGGCCCCTGGTCTAGGTCCAGTAGCATCTGGGGACCCCGTAGCTCCTCCCTTGTCAGGCCAATTAGTGCAGGTCCAAGCACTTACCGAAGGCCTAAATTGTGGCCTAGCACCGGATGCTCCCACTTCCGGTCGCACGCTCCCGGGGCCTGATGCGTATGACTTCACTTCAGGAAATGACGCACGAAGGTCGGAAGTGTCAGGACCGGCGGTGAGAGCAACGGTGGTGCGGAAGAAGCCCAGCGGTGCCCTGTCCACAGGTGAGTGGGGGGTATCCAGGCACGGTAGCTCCGCTGCGCAATACTCTGCAAAGGCCATAAGAGGCACCAGAGTTACATTGCTAAAAAGGGGATATGGTGGTAGCACGGGTCCTGAGAGGGGTGCAAGGCCCATCAGGGCCAAGGATGTATGCATGTCTGGACCTTACAGGGGAGCAGCGAGAGAGGATCAATTCAGTGTGGGTGCTGGTGGTAGTGGGGCAGCATTTGAGCATGGTGCGGGATACAGAGCTCAAAAAAATGGCAGTATTGATGCCGCGCAAGACTTTAGCAAAAGGCACTAGGCCACAGAACAAGCAAGGCATGGATGTGGCAATGAGTGAGATTAAATTTGAAGGGGATTCTGTGAGGATAAGTGGGATGACAGTGTACAATGAGCCTAGAATGTCTACCCCCTCCCGCGGACGCAGCAGGGGTTAATTTGTGGCCGGCCTGGATACTCCCCTCTCTTTTATCTCTACTTCACAGGAAATGAAGAACCCCTCAGGGGAGGCTGAGTCATCAGGAAGAGCCGGATCAGCTACAACGGATGGGCCAGGTGAAGGGATGTCGAGACCAGCTGCGGCAAGTGCAGGCCCTTCCACCTCTACGGCTGGTGAGACATCCTTATTGCACATTTAGTGGGGATTCTTGCAGAGATTCAGACTCTGATGGGGGCAAGAAGCTGGGGCTTAATACCAAAGGTCAGAAGCGCATGCTCAGAATGCTGAAATTGCTAGTGGTGGACCGTAACCAGAGTAGGGGTTTAGTGCCAGCAGGGCATTCACTCAAGGCAGTGGCGCAAAGCACAGTACCAGTTGGTGCCAATAGGGAGGCTGTGACCGCTGTTAGCCATCACACGCAGGATAGTACAATCAGCAAAAGGAGGGTAGCGGTACAGGGGGACTCTTACCCCTACAAGATCTATTCACTTCATACGCACTTGAAAGCGAAAATGGTCCAAAAAATTAGGGACCATAGATATGTTAATATGTTTGAGCTGTCCCTGAAGGCACATAGAAAAAAAGAGTGTAGCGAGGACACAACAGGGCCCAAAAAGATTCAATGCAACGACACATTCGAGGAATGGAGGCGTTGTTTCAGAGTTTTCTCCTCCTGTTATGTAGAGCAGAGACCTGAGGCGGCGGTAGATATCATTAAATATACTGATATCATTGAGTATATATATATATATATATATATATATATAACAGGTTCGGAGAAGGGATGTGGAGAGCCTATGACAGTGAGTTTAGGCATAAGATGGTGGGCAATCCCATCCTTAATTTCGGGGTTAAGGACCTGGACCTGTGGTCTCAACTTGGGCTGGAAAAGGGCATGTCAGTGGGCCTCCCCGCACACGTGAGGTTTAACAAACAACAGGGCCTGGTTAAACGCAGGCACAGGAAACAATGAGAAGCACTGAGATAAAGGGCTTCTTGCTCCTTTCATCATGCCTGCATGTACTGCGGTGGACAGCACCCGGGCACGGACTGCCCAAAGAGGAAAGAGGGTGGCGCCATTCGGGGACCACAAAAAGGGGGAGCTTACCAGAAGGGCTCCAATGCCTCTGAAGCTGGATGCAATTAGGCCCTGGCTAGCAGCATACCTGAATAGGGAGGCTTCCGACCTGCTTCTAGAGGGTATCGGGTTCGGGTTCAGGATTCCCACACAGGGGGTGGTGCTGGGGTCTACCTCGCATAGAAATTTAAAGTCAGCATACGAGATGCCATGGGAAGTTAGAGCTAAGCTGGCTAAAGAAATTTCCCTAAGTCGGTTTGCATGCCCATTTAGTGACCTGCCACTTTCTTCTTTGGTGATCTCCCCATAGGGGGTGGTCCCTAAGAAGTATCCCAGGAAATTCAGGCTGATCCAATATCTATCTTACCTGAAAGGCGGTTCAGTGAATGATGCGATCGACACAGAGGTTTGTTTGGTAAAATATCAGTCATTTGACCAGGCATTGAAGCTGGTCCGGGGAGCGGGGCCGCAGCTTGACATTGAATCGGCATTCAGGTTACTTCCCATACACCCCGCATCATTCAGCCTGATGGGTTGCAAATTTGAAGGGCATTATTATGTTGACAAATGCCTCCCAATGGGGTGCTCAATCTTGTGCACTTACTTTGAGGAATTTAGCACATTCCTGCATTGGGCGATAGTCACAGCAGCGGGAGGGGGTGCAGTGGCGCATTATCGGGATGACTTCCTGCTGGTGGGCGGCGCTGAGTCCCAGGATTGTGCTAAACTCATGGCGGTAATGAGGGAGTTGATAACAGAGTTCGGGGTACCCCTTGCAGAAGATAAGACTCAGGGGCCATGTCAGGTTAACATTCTTGGGCATCGAGATAGACACTGCTGCAACGCTCTGTCACCTCCCAGAAGAAAAAGTGGATTCGATGCTTGCCACTGTTGTTGCGGCGTCAAGCATGACCGTAAAAGAATTGCAAACGGTATTGGGTCTCCTCAATTTTGCGTCCAAAGTTATACTCATGGGGCGCGTGTTCAATAGGAGGATGGAAGCTAAGCTTACAGTCCAAAAGCAAACACGGTTGATTAGGGTGTTGGACGACATGCGTGCAGATCTGAGGGCCTGGGAACAATTTCTCATTAACTTCAACGGGACTTTACTATGGCGTTCCCCGCAAGCATCTAGTTAGGACAATGGAGCGCGGAACCATGGCCGTTGGCATGGATCCAGTCGGGGCTGACTAGGAATCTAACGCTGTTAGAGCTCTTTCCTATAGTTGTAGCCGTGGAACTGTGGGGGTCGACCCTGAGGAACTGGTTTATTGTGTTTTGGAAGAACAATGCTAGCATCGTCTTTTTAATTAACAGACTGTGTCATGCATACCCCTTTAAGGAGGAACAATCATCTGTTTCATCTCCAGCCTATAAAGCCTCACCTGACCTCTAACAAATTGCTTGGTAATTTGAATCCTGTCTAGGAAATCCTAGCTGATCTTGTGCCCAGCCGGTTCTAACTTTGTCTATTTCAAGTTTATTCAACTTTTCAGGTTAATACTCTGAAGTTTCGTGTAAGTTATTGACAACCTGGATCTGAATCAAGACTTCTCTCTGTTTTAAAATTGAACAACTAAGCTGTGTTTGCAACATTCTAATTACTAGCAGTTTGTGGGAAATTCCTGTATTAGTTTCAGCATTGCTCATTTCTGACGTATACCTCTCTGCTAACAGCTTGCTTTCCAGCACTCACACAGCTAATTGCTGCAACAATCAGCTGTGCTGTCTCACAGCTTTCAGTCTGTGTCTTACCTCCTGGATCCGGACAAGTTTCTTTGCTAAATATATCTTAATCAAAACGTAAGTACCGGTCTTACAGAATCAGTTTCCCTATCAAGTATTGAAATACTCCTAAGGATTTTAATTTGTGCTCTGTGTGTTATTCTAAGGAGATTAATATATATGCATATGTGGTTTCCTATAATATCACATGTATTCTGCTGCGTAGCCTGTTAGTTCTTAGAAACTACTTTTAGTACCATCTGTAACAATTGTTGCAATTAACTAGTGTGTGGCCTTAAGTGTTTAAGTTTCACAAATACTTCTAACTCTTACCAACACTGTTTATATATTAACTGCTTGATTCTACAACTGAATTATTCTGTAATATTTCAGAGATTGATTTAAGCTACAAACTACTACTTATTTCATGAATAGATTTCTCTCAATAATGTTTCTTTGTATTTTTCTGCAAAAACAGATCAATCAGAATTAACTATCATTACAGACTATCAGCTTCTTTGCCAGTTGTAGTTAGATACATCCGTCCCCTAGTCTTGAGATATTTTCAATATATAATCCAATTAACAGCAAGGCATGTCCCAGGGGTAATTAACACCTTAGCGGACTGGGAACAGTTCCGTAGGTTAGCTTCCAATGCATCGGCGAATGACTTACCCTGTCCCCCTTCTCTTTGGCAGTTAGCAGGGCATGAAATTCCATACAGCACCTAGTCAGGGCATAGCTGGCTACTCCCAACACTGGCGGGCGTGGGAGGGTTTATGCTTGGCGCATTGAACAGTCATAGCGGAAGGCCCTAAAGCATTGTTTCTAGAATGGCTAGCTAGTATGAGCAAGCAGAGGGTCAAAAAGGGAGCCGTGTCAAGTAAACTAGCAGCAATATCCTTTTTTAGCGACCTCTTGGAATACCCCAATGTCACTAAAGCTTTCATGGTGAGGCAGGTTGTCAAAGGCTGGGGCAGGTTAGAACAGAGGACCGCTGATGCGTGCGAACCTGTCACATTGCAGAGGCTATCCAAACTGCTTGGCACTCTGGAATCAGTGTGCACAGGTGCATATTAAAGGGCCATATTTAGCTGCGCCTTTGTGTTAGCATTTTTTGGCACTCTGCAACCGGGAGAGATGGTTGCTGCCTCTAAGCAGGCGGGCGGAACAGGGATCCAATCTGCTCATGTCAAGTGGGCAGGGGATAACATGCTTTTGTTCATCCCGCGTTCTAAGACAGATCATGATGGAAAAGGGGCTTGGGTGACCCTTAGTCCTGCAGCGTTAGGATGAGGGATTGAATCTATTCAAAAGTTAGGCAGATGGAAGTCCCAGCATTACAGATTGCATGCCTGCCCCCCATCATAGTAACATAGTAACATAGTAGATAAGGTTGAAAAAAGACTGAAGTCCATCGAGTTCAACCTATACAATCAGAGGCTTAAGGGTGCAGGTTCAGTTGTTCATGTTGCCCGAGTTGGCCTTGACGAGTTAAATGGTTCTAGTTTATAACTATTTTAATCTGTTGTAGGTATTAATAGGGGTCCTATGCAAATATGGATAGTAGGGCACTCTTTTTTTTTATTTTTTTTTTTTATATATTTATTTATATATCAACGGATAAATACATATCACAGATCAAATGTCAGTATTACAGTTCATACTTCACAATATTGTGACAAAAGAAAATATAAGGAACCGTGTCTTCTATCCTACATTCATCTCATTGATAAGTTTTATAAGCTATATAGAATAAAAATAAAAGAAAAAAGGAGAGAGAAAAAAAAAAAAAAAGGGGGTGCCCCTCCCTCCTCTAATAGTTGTCTCCTTAACTTGGGAACTCATTGTTTGCAATTGCTGTTTCGAGGTATATAGAACCTCTAAATGGTGCAATTAACTGTTTCTGGCTTTCTTCTGGTAAATCTGAAATTATATTTTTCCATTTTTTAAAAAAACCTATTTATCTGGATTTCAGAACTAACTGAAATGTCCATCTGTTCTAATATAATTTGATTTTGTATTTTTTGTTTAAATTCTCTCAGACGTGGGGATTTGTCGGACCTCCAATATTTAAGAATCAGGAGTCTACCTGATATAACTATGCAATTTAATAAATGTAAATTCTTAAAAAAAGTATCCCTTCCTAGCAAAGAAAAAAATAAGTTCATCCAGTGCACTCTTACGTGCACTGGGTAGCTTTGCCAGGCTATCTCCCATCCTGACGGGCAACAGCTGGGGTTTTCGGTGACAAGGGCCTCGGTGAGATAGTTGGATCGCAGAGGCTTACAGTGGAACAGTTTGCCTTCCCTCCTTCAAGATGCCAGACGCAGATGGGGCCAGCCCCATATTATCCTTCTCCATATGGGGGGCAATGACTTCAACATCGGCGCTTCCCTCCTTCAAGATGCCAGACGCAGATGGGGCCAGCCCCATATTATCCTTCTCCATATGGGGGGCAATGACTTCAACATCGGCGTTAGACCTCATTAATATCATGAGGTCTGACGTGAGATGGATCTGTGCCACTTTTCCGGGGGTGAGGTTGGGTTGGTCCAACATTATCCCCTGTTTGCAGTGGAGGTTCTTCCCTACGCCCAAGACAGCCTATAGAGTCAGGAAGAAAGTTAACAGAGAGCTGGGTAGGGCAATCATGGCAGCAGGTGGTTTTGTGGTCCGCCACAAAGGGATTTCAGCTGGCAGGAAACAACTTTATCACCCAGATGGAGTACACCTGTCCGAGGAGGGGCTGTTAATCTTCCTGGCGGACCTCAAAAGGGCCTTAGTTACCCATACTTAGTTTAGTGTGGGCAAGAGGCCGTCTTTCCATAGTGGCAGGAGGTCATGGCCATAAATATCTAAGGGCAGAGTATGTAGGGGTGACAGTCGGGCTAATGGGTGGGGGGATGTCCCCAGGTCATGACCTGGGGGTCCCCCGCCCTGCGGGACTGCTGGCTGAAGATCCTTTAGGATATTTGCACCTCCTAGACAGAATGGGGTGGAGCCTCATTTTGGGGCTTCCCCTTTTACTCTTATAATTCCAGTAACACCTGGCCTCGACCTCTAGTCATATGGAGTTAATATTTTTGCTAGGCCTCGAATGCCGCCACAAGTTAATGTTTATAGTTATGACCAGTTGAAGTTGGGTTTATTTAAGAGTTAAACGTGACCATGATATGGTCTTATACCCAGCTCTCTGTGTCTGTGTCTATATTATAGAGTGTAAGTTTAAAGTAGGTAATTTTGGTTAAATG
The DNA here is from genome assembly GCF_027579735.1 of Bombina bombina. NCBI lineage: Eukaryota > Metazoa > Chordata > Amphibia > Anura > Bombinatoridae > Bombina > Bombina bombina. The sequence goes on along the minus strand of NC_069504.1, from coordinate 666,738,124 downwards.
GGGTTTAGCTACCAAGTAGGGCATCAGTCCTTAAGTATTACAATTATATATACTGTATATATATATATATATATATATATATATATATATATAAAATATATTTTTATTCTTGTAATAAATGAAGATTTTTAATCTTACACTTGCGATATAATCCTTTTGTTTGACTAAATCTAACCCTTAAATGGAGAGAAATTATCTTCAGCCTGTATGCATACAAATAGTGTGTTACACAGAAGAAAACAAGGGTATGCATTCACTCCTTTTTCTAGCACAATAAAGTGTAAAATTATCCCAGAGCAGAGGAAAGAGAGGGTGAAGTATACAACAGAGGGTCAAGATGGGTTGTAAATAATCACAGAAGAGTCAGATCAAGTCTGCTGCTTCAATTGCTAGTTGCAAATACTCACCCTAAGACTCTTCAATTAGGAATATATTAGGTTAGACGAGAGGACTTCTCAATTTTAAAAAAGCTTACATCATCAATTTAATGCTTCCAGTAAATCTCAATATCCCACCATACTGCCCTCTTTCAATGTGCCACCCCCTTCAAAATAAAAAAAAAAAATCTTGAGGGTGGTAAAATCTATGCTATAGGCTCCATGTGCAAATAGTGAATGTGGTCTTTGGAGGCCTGGCGGTGCATGGTTGCTTAACACAGTGTAGGAAGCAGCAGTCATATGACAGCTACTTCTTAAACTCTCGGCCACCTCTATTGTGAACATGTTCAGGGTGATTGACAGGCCCTTGGGAGCAGGAGACAAGGTTGCACAAGACAATCTTTGTATACTAGTAAATGCGGGCAGTAGACGCTATATGTGAAGACAAAAGTACATGTTCCCATGTTGGGAACCTTGTGCATCTGTCCATTAGAACATGGATCTCTATGAATGTAAAAAAAAATTCTGTGATAGAATCTAAAATTATTAAAGGGACAGTCAACATCAAAATTGATATTGTTTAAAAAGATAGGTAACGCCTTTACTACCCATTCCCCAGCTTTGCTCAACCAACATTGTTATATTAATATACTTTATAACATTTAAACCTCTAAATGTCTGACTGTTTTTAAGCCACTACAGATAGCCTCTTATCACATGCTTTTTTATTAGCTTTTCACAATAAGAGACTGTTAATCTATGTGGGCCATATAGATAACATTGTGCTCTCTCCCATGGAGTTCTGCATGACACTGCACTAATTGGCTAAACTGCATGTCAATAGATAATAAATTAATAGCCATGTGATCAGGGGGCTGTCAAAAGAGGCTTAGATACAAGATAATCACAGAGGTGAAAAGTATTTTAATATAACCATGTTGGCTGTGCAAAACTGGTGAATGGTTTATTAAAGGGACAGTCTACACCTAAGTCATCTTAAAGGTTTACCTTAGATTAATCTGCAACTAGCCTATTGCACCTTTTCTATGTCATGCAGCAGGAACAGTTAAAAAGTTATTTTAAAATGAATAGTTTTTCTAGACAGTTTGAAATTTCTGCCAAGTCTAGCCCACTGATGATCCCACAAGTTCAGCCCACATGATCTGGGCTGCATATGGCATCCAATCACAAAAGGCTCACTTTTTGGATTCAACAGACTTTCAATGCTATTCAGCAGAGTGTCTAGAGTCAGCCCAGATAGTGATGTCATCAATGGTCCGAGCATGGCAGCAATTTTAAACTGGCCATAAATACTATTCATTTTAAAATACATTGTTTACTGTTCTTGCTGCATGATATAGAAAGGGTGCAGGAGGCTTTTTGCAGCTTAATCTAAGGTAAGACTTTAAGATGACTAAGGTGTAGATTGTCCCTTTAAGGGATTATCTATCTTTTTAAATAATAACAATTTTAGAGTAGACTTTCCCTTTAACTATTTAAAATTGTGACAATCAAAAATTTTTTTACCTACCCCTTATCACATCCAATAGTTCTAGTCACTCTCCATTATTATCAATGGAGCAGCGTATGTATCATTACTGTTTACTTCTTGGCACAAGTTCCTGTGAAGGTTACCGGTATCTCAAAAACATCTTCAAAACTTTACTGAAGTGACTTAAAGCTACTAAACAAACCTCATTCTATAGAACAGCCCCCTCTTAGATATAAAGAAAAGTGATAGAGAAATAAAAGCAAGATAACCTCATCAACTTTGTAATAGCGAGAGAGACACAAGCCCAAGAAGAGAGTGATCACAGGGACAGTAGAGTCATTATGAATTCCACATACTCGGCTGAGGCGTAGGTTAAAAATCGTCCAAGGCTAACCCCTAGACATAGGCATACATCTATCTCAGTATGCTCTTATCAAAAGGAGTTACGTTTTTACAAAGGAAACCAAGAGAAATAGGTAAATAAGGTTGTTTAAAAATCAAAAGTTTAATTTTGACTTAAATGTCCCTTTAAAATTAGACATGTGCATGGCGAAAAAATTCGGTTCGGTTTGGATCGATTCAGATTCTTTTGAATTTCGGTTCGGATCGATTCGAATTTGGAAAAATTCAAATCAATTCGGTTCGGATTAGTTTCAGATTTATTCAGATTCAAATAAATTCGGCTGTATTCAGTTCGATTCGGTTCAGTTCGGAATTTCATTAAGTGTTAGGTGGGATGTGCTGTGTATTAGACTAGTATTATGTACTGTATATTAGGTGTAACCCATAGCAGAGTGATATAACCTAATATACTGTACAATACTAGTGTAATCCATGGCCATCCGAATCTATCAAATAAATCCAAATAAATCCGAACTAATTTGGATTTATTCGTTAGATTCGGCACTATTTTAATTTGGAAATTCGAAACGATCCGAATCCCGAATTTTACGAATTCGGCCGAATTTCCGAATCGATCCAAACCGAATCGCACATGTCTATTTAAAATAAGCTGTTCTAAATATATCTGTATACTTTTTTCATTAGTATTTCCCTTTCATGCTCCTTTCACATCACACTCTCGGGCACTAAGAGATATGGGGGGGTAGTTATCAACGTGTCTAATTTACCTGCCTGCCTAAGCTCGCCTACCATCGCCGCCGCGGACCTGCAAAATTTTGCCTAAGTTATCAAAAAAGCTGTCAAAAAGCCGCGCACCAAGTACGGGACGATGAGCAGCGGACTGTGAGAGTTATCACTCATTCGATCTCACTGCTCTTCGGCTTTTTGACAGCTTACTTGCTAGCCTGTCACTAAGCACCCACACTTAGGTCCGCTCGGCAGATTAGGGGTTAATAAGTGTAGGCAGGTGTCGGCGACGTTGTGGGGGGCAGGTTAGGGGTTAATAAATATAATATAGGGGTCGGCGGTGTTAGGGGCAGCAGATTAGGGGTACATAGGGATAATGTAAGTAGCGGCGGTTTACGGAGCGGAAGATTAGGGGTTAATAATATAATGCAGGGGTCAGCGATAGCGGGGGCGGCAGATTAGGGGTTAATAAATGTAAGGTTAGGGGTGTTTAGACTCGGGGTACATGTTAGAGTGTTAGGTGCAGACGTAGGAAGTGTTTCCCCATAGGAAACAATGGGGCTGCGTTAGGAGCTGAACGCGGCTTTTTTGCAGGTGTTAGGTTTTTTTTCAGGTCAAACAGCCCCATTGTTTCCTATGGGAGAATCGTGCACGAGCACGTTTTTGAGGCTGGCCGCGTCCGTAAGCAACTCTGGTATCGAGAGTTGCATTTGCGGTAAAAATGCTCTACGCTCCTTTTTTGGAGCCTAACGCAGCATTTTTTTGGACTCTCGATACCAGAGTTAATTTTATGGTGCGGCCAGAAAAAAGCCCGCGTAGCGTTAACAGCCCATCTACCGCCAAACTCCAAATCTAGGCCTTAGGGTTTATTTTACAGGTAAGTATTTAGTTTAAATAGGAATAATTTATTAAAGTATAGTGTAGTGTTAGGTGTAATTGTAACTTAGGTTAGGATTTATTTTACAGGTAAATTTCTCTTTATTTTAGCTAGGTAAGCTATTAAATAGTTAATAACTATTTAATAGCTATTGTACCTAGTTAAAATAAATTGAAAGATGCCTGTAAAATAAAAATAAATCCTAAAATAGCTACAATATAATTATTAGTTATATTGTAGCTATATTAGGGTTTATTTTATAGGTAAGTATTTAGTTTTAAATAGGATTAATTTATTTAATAAGAGAAATATTATTTAGATTTATTTAATTAATATTTAAGTTAGGGGGTTGTTAGGGTTAGTGTTAGACTTAGGTTTAGGGGTTAATAAATTTATTACAGTGGCGGCGGTGTAGGGGGGGCAGGATAGGGGTTAATAAATTTATTATAGGTGGCGACGGTGTAGGGGGGGCAGGATAGGGGTTAATAAGTTTAATATAGGTTGCAGCGGGGTCCGGGAGCGGCGGTTTAGGGGTTAAACTATTTATTTAGTTGTGGCGAGGTCCGGGATTGGCAGGATAGGGGTTAATAACTTTATTATAGGTGGCGACGGTATAGGGGGGGCAGGATAGGGGTTAATAGGTATCATGTAGGTGGTGGCGGGGTCTGGGAGCGGCGGTTTAGGGGTTAATACATATATTATAGTTGCAGCGGGGTCAGGGAGTGGCGGTTTAGGGGTTAATCAGTTTATTATAGTGGCGGTGGGCTCCGGGAGCGGCGGTTTAGGGGGTAATCAGTTTATTATAGTGGCGGTGGGCTCCGGGAGCGGCGGTTTAGGGGGTAATAACTTTATTTAGTTGTGGCGGTGTAGGGGGGGCAGATTAGGGGTGTTTAGACTCGGGGTACATGTTAGGGTGTTAGGTGCAGACGTTTCCCATAGGAATCAATGGGATGTCTGGCAGCAGCGAACATGAACTTTCGCTATGGTCAGACTCCCATTGATTCCTATGGGATCCGCCACCTCCAGGGCGGCGGATTGAAAACCAGGTACGCTGGGCCGGAAAAGTGCCGAGCGTACCTGCTAGTTTTTTGATAACTAGCAAAAGTAGTCAGATTGTGCCGCACTTGTGTGCGGAACATCTGTAGTGACGTAAGAATCAATCTGTGTCGGACTGAGTCCGGCGGATCAAAGCTTACGTCACTAAATTCTACTTTTGCCGGTCTCTAGCCTTTGATAACTAAGGCGAATCAGCCTCGCCACAAATACGCTGCAGAATTCCAGCATATTTGAGGTTGACAGCTTGATAACTACCCCCCCTAGTGATATGAGTGAATTCACTGCTCGCTGTATATCAAATAGTTATAGTTGGCTCCTGAGTAAAACAAACAAATTAGAAGATAATGGTTTAATACCAATATGTGGTAAAGCTTATTGAGAAACATTATGCTAATAATCCCATTTGCAGTTATTTATAGTTAACAGGCAGTGGGATTGTTTAGACATGTTTATATTTTTATATTTATTGCCATGAGCTACATTTTCAGAATCAAATAGTGCTTCATTTTGAATTACATTTCTTTACAGGTTTATAAGACTAGATTGTTTTAAAGGGAATAGCTAGCTGGATATAATGTGTAACAGCAGGACAGCTACACGAAAACATAAGAAAACAAGAGCGTAGTCAGATATTGTTAGCAGCACAACATTGCAATCAATCACGGCTTGAGGAACTATAGATGAGGTTAAGCAAAAATCAATACAGCTTAGTGACCCCTGTGTGTGTGATTGAAATGGACGATCATTGTTACAAAGATGCAGGGGACAGTTTGAAATATAGATATTAACTTACAATTATCAGTAGCGCTACTTCTCTAATGACCTGAAGCAAATCATGTATTTGTAACTATCATTGTATAAAAAAGGTGCATTTTTACAGTTGTTATGGAGTATACTAATCTTAAGGGCCCATATTTATCAAGCTCCGTATGCAGCTTGAAGGGCTGTGTTTCTGGCGAGTCTTCAGACTCGCCAGAAACACAATTTATGAAGCAGCGGTCTAAAGACCGCTGCTCCATAACCCTGTCCGCCTGCTCTGAGCAGGCGAACAGGAATCGCCAGAAATCAACCCGATCGAGTACGATCGGGTTGATTGACACCTCCCTGCTGGCGGCCGATTGGCCGCGAGTCAGCAGGGGGCGGCGTTGCACCATCAGCTCTTGTGAGCTGCTGGTGCAATGTTAAATGCGAAGAGCGTATTGCTCTCTGCATTTAGCGAGGTCTTGCAGACCTGATCCGCACTGTCGGATCAGGTCCGCAAGACCTTTGATAAATAGGGGCCTATGACTTTATGCTAATATGTGTTAGAATTAAAGGGATGGGAAACCCCAAAACATTATTTTGTGATTAAGACAAAGCATACGAATTTAAAGGGACACTAAACCCAACATTTTCTTTTATGATTCAAGTAGAGAATAAAATGTTAAACAACATTCCAATTTACTTGTATTATCTAAATTGCTTCATTCAGTAGATATCCTTTGTTGAAGAAATAGCAATGCACATGTGTGTGCCAACAACACAAGGTATTTGCAGCAACCAATCGGCAGCTACTGAGGCTATCTAGATATGCTTTTCAGCAAAGTATATCAAGAGTATTAAGCAAATTAGATAATAGAAGTAAATTAGAAAGTTGTTTAAAATTGTATGCTCTTTCTAAATCATGAAAGAAAAAATGTGGGTTTCATGTCCCTTTAAAAAAGCTACCAGATTAATTCTATCGGATTTCCTTTGTACTCACAGTATTCTCTGTTTAAGAGCATACCTACGTAGACAGTGCCCACATGTCAGGAGCACTATATGGCAACAAACACTTCTGCCATCAGTGCTTTAACAAATGTAGACAATTTTTAAAAGTATTCTTGCAAAAGTGCTGCCATATATTTCTCCAGCCATGTGCAAGTTCCTCAGCAAAGAAAATTCGATAAAAGAAGTAAAGCTTTTTTTAAAATTGTTTTCTCTATATGAAAGAGAAAATGTGTCTTTAGTGCCAATATGTCCCTTTAATAATTGTCACTGAAGCAGAAATATGTAAGCTATGCATAATCATTTAGGACCAGATTACAAGTGATGTAAGCGGTATTCTTTTAGGGTAGTGCAGGCACATTGTTTCCATATATTTCTGAGAGTATACGCTATAATTTATGTTGGATAACACTTAGGTACTAGCTTATGTAGTGATGTTTTTTGCCATACACCTTCCATGTTTTAATTGCACAACAGTGATAGCAGCTAATACTGTTAAGTTATGCTCTACTTTTACTTTTATAATACTATAATTTATGTTGGATAACACTTTTTGCGTTGCTATAGACCTTCCATGTTTTAAATCCCCATCAGCAAGTGATAACAATTCATTCCTGGGGCGCGATTATATATACGGCGCAGGCTTCGGCACAATCGTTGAAACCTGTGCTTCCCGTAATTTCACATCGCACATCGTTAGATGCTAGACTGGCGTAAATAGGGCAAACTGGCAATCATCTGAAATGTGCGCAAATACACATTTTAGTCATCACAAGTAACTTACGCCAGTATTGTGTCCACGGTTGTTAGTTAGGTCGCATTGTACACTTACACAGATATTCTTACATATTGCACACATTTGCATACATACATACATATACAAATACACCACACATTTTTACAGTGTGATAGGCTGAGTGTTTGGTTGTGATTGCGTGTGATTGAACTGGGAGTGAGTGTGTGTAGTGTGATTTAGTGTGAGGATGGCAGGGAGAGGTAGGGAGGAGGGGAGAGGAGTGGCAGGGAGAGGAGTGGCAGGGAGAGGAGTATAGGAGAGGACAGGAGTAGAAGTGGGCTCCCGCAGGGAGTAAGTGGAGTGGGGAGAGAGAGATCCAGAAGGAATGATGGGAGGGGAGATGCCCGAGAGCCCCAGAGAGCAGGCACATCTAGGAGAGGGACAGATGGTGCACATGGGGACAGAAGGGGGGAGGAGGGAGAGGATAGCGAGGAGCCCACACCAAGGACATCGCAGGGAGGAAGCCAAGTGTCCATGGAGGATGAGAGGCTGAGATGTCCAAACTTCTCATTTGCTGAAAATGTTGCCCTTGTCCAGGCCATCATGGACAATTACAATGACCTCTTTGGGCAGGAGAAGGGCAAAGGCATTGCCAAAAAGAGAAAAACAGCATGATTGGCAGTAGAGGATGCCGTCAACATGGTGGACCCGCAGAGGAGGACTGTTGAGGGCCTGAAAAAGCGCTGGAATGACTTCAAGAGGTGGGTGATGAAAAGATGGGGCAGGAAGCTATGCACCAGAAGGGAACAAGCGGTGGTCCATCCCTGGATATAGAGTATAACACCTGGCAGGAGATGATACGCATGTCCCTGAGTATTACAGCAGTTTGTGGACTTCCAGGGGCTCGTGACTCAGGGGCTGCAACCACAGCACATCATGCTGGTGAGTAACATCGCACACACCAGTATTATATGTATTTGAGATATAACATCCTTTAATATCACACGTTCATGTACACAATGAGGAGCATGTTATTTGGCGAACTAACAAAAACATCTACAATTATACTTGACATTACTGCTACTTAACACAATGCAATTCATGATATGTGGTGGAATAGTGCAATACTAACATGTCTCAGAGTAACACAGGACACAAGCCACATGTAGAGTTTTCATTGAATGTACACATAACTATTGTATGAAACACATTCCTGTATACTGCTCATATTCAAATCAATCAGAGAACAACTCAAAATGTGCACATGCATGTTATAGAGTTTGACATGAGAATCAGTATAGGCCCTAGCATGTATCAATGTACATTGTATGTCCACATGGACATATATCTTACTGTACTAATCCCTCTCATCATTTGACTCCTCCACAGAACCTCCTGTCACGAGATTACAAACATCCATGCCACCAGTACCAGTCTTCAGGCAACCGCAAGAACAGTATGCTCCCAGGCATGAGCATGGTTGGATGGCTTCAGTTGAGGACCTGGGAGTGATGCCACCACCATTGCCATATGATCCCTGGCAAGATTCCTGGCCAGAGGAATATCCTTCCTTTGGCTTTGAGTGGGAGCCAAGACAGCCACAAAGGGTCCATGTATTTACCCCCCCACAACACATTCTCATGTCACAAGAAGTGCCAATTGGACAGATTGAGTGGTCACACACTGGTCATCAGTGGGACTATCAATCAACCATGAGAGCTCCACCATCCTCATCACTTGGACGAGGTCCACCATCCTGATCACTTGGACAAGGTCCACCATCCTCATCACTTGGACAAGCTCCACCATCCTCATCACTTGGACGAGCTCCACCATCTGCAGATGGAAATATAGCAAAAAACTTCAGCTGCATCTCAAGCACCATCAGATGCAGCTGAACCTGCCCCACAAGAGCCATCAGAGGCAGGTGACCTTGCCCCACAAGAACCAGCAGATGCAGGTGACCCTGCCCCACAAGAACCAGCAGATGCAGGTGACCCTGCCCCACAAGCAACTAGAAACCCTGCTGCTCAAGAGCCTGTGGATGCATTGTATTCTCCCTTGGGTGAGGAATACATTGCACTCCAGAGGAGGCTCATAACAAGCACTGAGAGCACACAAAGAGGCCAAGAGAGCTTCTTCAGGAACCAATAAAGGTTCATCAGGAATCAAGAAAGGTTTATCAGGAGCCAAGAGAGGATACAACAAACTAGCATAGAGCTGCAGAGGCACATGGCAGCATCGTTAAGTGCAAGTGTTTAGAACCAGTCACAGATTATTTAAATTCTGTCTGATATGCAGATGCAAATGGAAAATAGATGGAGAGAACAAAATCAACTCTTGGGTATGTTGGTTGAGCACTTTACACACCAGCAGGACACTGCCTCCAGCCTATCACCTGTGGCCAGCACACCAGCAGAAACACCAGAATCTTCTAAAACCAGGAGAACAAGGAAATCCACTACAGTCACCTCAGCTCCCTCATCCAAGAAGCCAAAAAATAAATAAATATTATTATAGTTCACCATAAACATTGTCCTCTGTTATTTACCATGTACTTGTCATACACATCCATATGAGGTGTGTTTTATTACACTAATATTGTTAAAACATATAATATGACCTGTGTGGAAATGGCAATAAAAACAGGTATTATTATCATGTTTATGACATATTCTTGTACTATAACTCACATCCATATAGTTGTTTATGAAGGGTACATATAGTAATATTCACTTCTAAGATTTAAATCAATGTATCTCACATCCAATATAAATTGACACATGGGTATATATAATAGTGATGTTACTGATAGGGTGTGTATTATCAGGTGTTTTAAGGCTGCAGGTGAGAGATCGTGTTGTTTGTGATTGGTTTGACACAATTACAAAGAGGCGGCCTTCAAGGTCTTATAAATTTTCATATGAGCCATCCCAAGTTTAGGTTTCAACTAAGAATACCAAGAGTATAAAGCAAAATTGGTGTTAGAATTAAATTGGAAAGTTGTTTGAAATGACATGCCCTATTTGAAACAAAGTTTTCTTTGGACTTGACTGTCCCTTTATATATTTTGGCATCAATGCCAAGCTGTATTAACATTAGAATAAATTACACTCCAGTGGGTTCTAAAGAGATAAAGGTGATACAATTAGGATTTCCCATTGTTCTCTCCTCCAAGTATTGGTGATTGTTTTAAGAACAAATATAAAGTAAATTAGCAAGTCAATGTACACAATGTGATAAAGTAATGAGATCTGATTATACCTACAAGCTCAATCCATTTGATTAGGTTGTGGCTTCAAACAACAAAATCAGCTATTTCAAATATTATTATTATACTTTATTTATGAAGCGCCATCATATTCTGCAGCGCTGTCCATGGATACAGATCATTTAAATAAAACAATAGTATAAAACTTCTAAGACTAAGAGACAGGACAGAATTTACAAACACATACAGGAGGAATCGAGGGCCCTATTCCCATGGGAACATACAATCTAGAAGGGTAGGAGGTTGAGAAACAGGAGGTGAGGACTGCAAGATTGAGAAAGATGTTAATACAGAGTTAGAGGAGGGAAATTTTGTTAGGTAAAAGGAATATTATTGAGTTGGGTGGTAGGCTTCTCTGAACAGAAAAGTCTTCAGAGAGCATTTAAAGGAAGAAAGATTTGGGCAATGCCTGACAGCACGAGGGAGAGTGTTCCAGAGGGTAAGTGCTGCACGACAGAGGTCCTGCAGTCTAGCATGAGAGGAGGTGATAGTCGCAGAAGCAAGGAGTAGGTCATTGTTGGATCTTAGTGGGTGGGCTGGAGTATAAGTGGGCGGGCTGGAGTATAAACCTTAAAAAACAATATCATAGTATACTGTCCCTTTAACTATTTGAGATGCTGCTTAAATGTATGTGTTTGTTAAGGCTTCCAGGGAGTTACGTTGCTTTTTTAGTCAGTGCAAGGGTTGCTGCTCTTGCAATATGTGGCGAGATGAGAATGGAGTAGATTTTCTGAATTCTGCGTGCGTAAGTCCTTACGCTGTATATTGGATACCAAATTGTGCAGCTGTTCTATGTTAATATATGGGAGAAAAAAATACGTCCGACAGGTAAAATATATGCGCGTAACTTGTACGCTATGCCGTATATGTAATACCAAAATCGCGTAAAAACCGGCGGCGGAGGATTTTGCGGGTGACGCCACATATATGATCGAGCCCCTGTTGCGTAAAAGATGCTTTGGTTAAACCTTTTACTTTTGTTAAATTCATTTACAACTTCTAATACCCAATTTGTGTGAGGCTCAGCACAAAATAATGCACTGTGTGTTATCAAATGTATTCAACTTGTAATCTAGTTGTTTTATTTCTATTCATAAAGGTTGTTAGTAAATTTCATGACTTAAAGTGACATGAAACTCAAATTTTTCTTTCACAATTCAAATAGAGCATATAATTTCATTCCAATGTATTTCTATTATTTAATTTGTTTTGTTCTGTTTGTATCCTTTGTTTAAAAGTATACCTAGGTAGGCTCAGAAGCTGTTGCACATATATACCTTTTGTTATTGGCTTTTAGCTAACTCCCAGTAGTGCACTGCTGCTCATTCAACAAAGCATACTAAAATAATTAATCAAATTAGATGGTAGAGAAAATTTAAAAGCTGATTAAAATTGTATGATCATGAAAAAAAAGAAAAATGAGTTTTATGTCCCTTTAATTATTGGCCATAAAAGCAGCTCCCTTAACATGTGTTAAACCAACTATGTTCTGTAAAAAGGGAAGTAAGTGTGACTTTGTATCTTTTCCTTTAAAGGGACAGTAAAGTCAAAAATAAAGTTTCATGATTTATATAGGGCATGCAATTTCAAACAACTTTCCAATTTACTTTTATCATCAAATTTGCTTTGATTTCTTGGCATTCTTTGTTGAAAGCTAAATCTAGGTAGGCTCATATGCTGATTTCTAAGCCCTTGACGGCCATCTTTTATCTCTGTGAATTTTATTTGCTTTTCACAGCTAGACAGCACTAGTTCATGTGCGCCATATAGCTAACATTCTGCTTACTCCAGAGGTGTTATGCATGAGTCAGCACTAATTGGTTAAAACAAGTTTGTAAAAAGCAGTGAGATAAGGGGAGCAGTCTACAGAGGATTAGATACAAGATAATCACAGAGGTAAAAAGTATATTAATATGACAGTGTTGATTATGCAAAACTGAGGATAGGGTAATAAAGGGATTATCTATGATTTAAACAATAACATTTTAAGTAGACTGTCCCTTTAACTCCACAATGATTTTACTGTGAAAGCAGATTTTAAGCTTCATCCTGCTCAGTGAACAACAGAATGAATGATCTTTTACAGTTTACAGAGACAAGATAGTTTTTACCAAGTGTGCACCCACTGCATATTGGCAGCCATGTCATGTAGATCATTTATATTCCTTGGGCAGAGCAGTAGGTATGTGTTCAGTGAAGTCTACTACATAAGCAAGCTGCAGAACTTCTGATTATATGTCTCTTCAAAGCAAGCAAAAAGGCCAGCTACAGGGGGCTGGTGGTACTAGCTAGCCGGGAACATCCAACAGGGTGCACAGCATTTGGAAAATGATTTTAGAGGTAAAAAATATGTAATCAGAAGTTAATATTACCCACATTCCCACCAAAAAAAAGCCAACATGAAGGTTAAACCTCACAAACAGTAAGTTTAGGAAAGCTAAAAATTAACTGAGTCTCATCCAAATAATATAAACAACTCTTTAATTAGGACTCACACTGATTCAAGCTGCCTTGAAATATCAGGTTTAACATTTTATTTTGATTTTGATTGTGTTTAATTAAAACTTTAGATAATTAAAAATGTTTTAAAAACCTATAAAAATATTCTACATCTCCTAAATCTAGGAAAAGAGAAGGTCGAACAACATACATTGTGTTAAAACATAGCATTTATTGATCCAAATATGATTACAAGTCTTTCATCTCACCACCTCATAAAACAACAACATGAAAGGGTTCAAAAAACAGCTGTGTGATAGAGCATACGCGTTTCGGCTGAAGAGCCGTATTCATAGCATAACATAAGGTAGGAAGCCTCACTCTTATATTTACCTAGCTACACAGCCATTGGCTAAAACAAACACACACACAAACAGCTAATTGAACAATCAAATATAAGAGTGAAGCTTCCTACCTTATGTTATGCTATGAATACGGCTCTTCGGCTGAAACGCGTATGCTCTATCACACAGCTGTTTTTTTAACCCTTTCATGTTGTTGTTTTATGAGGTGGTGAGATGAAAGACTTTTAATCATATTTGGATCAATAAATGCTATGTTTTAATACAATGGATGTTGTTCGACCTTCTCTTTTCCTAAATTTGAATCTGCCAGCCTAGAACAACTATCCGCCCTTGCCTCTGCGGTTTACACAGCCTGTCGAGTGTGGTCTATCCTAAGCGATGAAGTGATTGCCTGCGGTCGCCTGATTGGTACAAGCACAGACGACGTATTGTCCTCTATCTGGGATACTGCTTCCGATTGGCCTAACAGACGCACGCCCCCATATGCACACCCCTTGACGTCCGGAGGAGGAATACCCGGAAGGTCTGAAGTTTCTTGGTTCACCGGAGCGTGTTGCCTTATTTCACAGGGTGAGTTGAGCCTCTAGCTCAGGAGAGCTATACGTCCAAGTGTTGACGTCCCTCTAAGGTAACCTCCGTGGTGATACTTACAGCCTGACGACGGAGAGATTCGTTGATGCATTGGGGTAAGCCTGCTGCTGTTTTATTTATACCTGATACTTCTGTCGCATATTATTGATGAAGACTTTAGCTGTTTTATCAGCTTCATTATCTACACTGTGGGATTTTTTACACTCAAATGGGCTATTTCTCACTATTGTAAACCTGAAGTGTATTTACTTACTTTCTTACTGCACTGAGTTCCTCCATACCAGAGGTTTATTTGAAGATTTCTTTGTCTCCTCATCTTTGCTGTTTCTTTTTATCTCCTAAATCTAGACATACAAAGTTACTTTTCTGTAATTTATTTCTAAAAACTCTGGGCTTTCCAATTCCTTTATAAGTGCTCCAGACCTAATACTGCTATATACCATACAATTAATGGTTGTACACTCTAATGACCCATTTATATATGTCCTTAATTGGCCTCAGCAGAGAAAGAAAACTAGGTTGCAACATGGAAGCTTCCAATTGTTTTATGGACACCAAAACTTTACACTTATTTTTCCAATATTTATTTGGCATTTCTTTAGTGTTCAATGTCCCTTTAAAGGGCCATAATAGATATATAAAAATACAATTTTCTAATTTGTCAGAGCATGTCATTTTAAGACTATCGACCCTACACTAATGTGTGTTTAACCCCCGTAAACTCTCAGCTGTGCAACTAGTTTTACTTATTGGATTAGCAGTTGTTTCCTTTCCAAACCTGCAGTGCTCCGCGGGCCTTGAGTGGCACGTCAACTGTCATTTTTCAACTATTATGTCCCTTTAACCAGGAGAGTGGCTGTGAGAAAGTAAATTGATTTTGCATTATTGTAATGTTCTAATATTGTAATATTTCTGTGAGTAAAACGCACTGGGCAATTTATTTACACACCTGTAAGGAATAAATAATAAAACCTGCTATATATTGTTAAAGTCAGCTGTCTTACCATCCAGAGTGATCATTCATTTCATTGCTATTACTCATTATTAGGAGAGTAATTTTAAGTTGTATTCTGCTGTAGTATTCAGCCAGGCATATTAATGTTCCGTTCTTTTAATCCACTTTTATTCACACAAGGGTCTTGGTTTGTCTGAAGAAAAGCTTGGGGTTGGATATTATTTATATAGAGGCTGCCTTTCACAGCACATAAAAAATTGCTTTCTTCTATACCCAGGGACTTCTAAAGATTTTCTTTCTGTGATGAATGGTTTCAGAGTTTAGAAACATACAGTACCAGTACAAACAATAAATACAGCCTAAAGGCAGCTTGTGGAAAAAATTTTAATATTGTGTTTATTGAACAGTAACTTTAAGAAAGATTAGCAGGAGATTGGATGGTATTAGACTAAAGGCTTCAATAACTCAGCTTCATTTGTGGGAGTATTTTCATGAAATAGGCAAGATTACTGTTATTTAACGTTTACTTTTATATTTTTATAAATTATTTAAATACCAATTTATTTATTTATTTATTTTTAACTTAACAAACGCTATTTATTGAAATAAATGTTTTTTTTTAACAACATAGTTTGAATATATACAATGTTTTTCATCATTATCGCTGAGATATGTATCACATTAACAAGCTCTGGTGTCTATTATTCCCACAAAGTAGTCATATGACTTAAAGCATACAATAGTCTTGGGAATTGTTAACATTGTTCATTTAACTCCTTTCTTAGCCCCTGTTGATTCAAAGTTTACCTCTCTTGGGTCTTAAGTATAAGTAAAATAAAGATGATAGTGGGGTTATCTCATACTCAATAACTATAGTACAAAGTAAGCTATGTTTATCAATTAGTATGAAAAAGAGGTGTGTGGTAAGGAAGTCTGTAAGCATCCCTGTCTTATCGGCTCTGTTCTACTTTCTAGTCCTATATGTTGTGGTTGTCCTTTAGTGTTTGTTCAGTTGCCTGCCTGTTGTGTGCTGGTAATGTATTGTTTCCACCTTACCACCATTAGTTAATGCGTCTCTACTGTGCCTGCTTTAAGATGGTGGTATCTTTCCATTAATAATAGGTTTTCTACCTGAGCCCTCCACTCTAATACCGTGGGTACAGTGGCGGATTTCCAGTGTTTTGGGATCAACGTTTTAGCACCGTTGATGAGCAATACCAGCAGTGCATTTGCTATGTTATCAGACATCTTGGGGAGTGTCATGTAAAAGAGAATTAGTGGGTCATTGGGTATCTGTTTCCCCACTATGTCCGTCATTTGTTTACTTATCTCCACCCAGTATATATCTAACCTGTCACATTTCCACCATATATGTGTCAGGTTCCCCACTTCACCACATCCTCTCCAGCACAGTTTACTTGCTGTCTTGTATATCGTATGAAGTATATTGGGGATAAGGTACCATCTTGTTAGAAATTTTTAATTTGCCTCTAGTATTCTTGTGTATATAGATGACTTCTTAGTAGCTAGGAAGGCTTTGTGCCATTCTTTAGTTGCAATGTTAATACCTAATTCTGTCTCCCATGTTTTAGTGTATGATGGTAGATGGTGTTCATTTTCTACTAGCAGTTGTTTGTATAGTGTGGATATTGCATGTCTAGGTGTGTTGTTCTGACAGCAAGTTTTCATATGGTGTTAGCTGTCTTATTAGTTGCTGTTTGTAAGGGTGGGTATTGATATAGTGGCACTTCTGTTTGTGTGTGAGTACCAGCTCAGTTCCATTTCAGGGTGGTTTTCAGTGATATCCCCCAGTGTCCTCATTTTCTTTCCTGGTGGAGTACTGTAATGACCTTGTTTTTTATATGGCTGCCATACTCTGTGTAAATGTCTCAGATGTTCCAAGGTAATGTATTATTGTTACAAATAGGAAGCATTGGGGAATGTATGCTTGATATATACGTGGTTGTGGCCATCAACTTATCCCATGTCGCGAAAAATTCTGTCATGATGGGGTATTTTTGAATTACCTCTGGTCTCTGTCTGTGGGGGGTCCATGCTGCAAGCCCTGCATTATTTAGTCCTAAGATGTATCTGTCAAGCTGTACCCATTGTTTGTGTGCATTGCTTGTGCACCAATCCGTCAGTCTGTGTAGAGCTATGGCTACTTTGTATGACTGTATATTGGGAACCCCTAGACCTCCTCTATCTCTGGGCAGGTACATTGTTTGCTTCGCTATTCGTGGCCTGATTCCCTGCCATATGAATTGTTCCATTAGCGACTGTATCCGGTTTAAGTAATTTAGTGGCAAGTGTATAGGTGTTGTTTGCAATAGGTACAGTATCCTAGGAAGGACATTCATTTTTATGACATTAATTCTGCCTATCCATGAAATAGATTTATTTTTCCAGCTACAGAGATCTGCTGCCAGATTTTCTTCAAATTTTTTATAATTGTCTTGAAAAACTATTTTTGGGTCTTCTGCTAGGTATATACCTAAGTATTTAAGTTTCAGGTTTTGTCTTTTTAAGGGGCAGTCACGTTTATCATTTCAGATTTTGTGGTGTTAACTAGAAAGTTGGACACCCGCCTGAATTCCTGGAACATTTTTAATGTCCTTGGTAGGGATTTTTCTACATTTGTCAGTATAAGTAGGACATCATCTGCGTATAGTGCTAATTTGTATTCCGTATTTCCTATGAGGACGCCTGTTATCTGTTTGTTGGTCCTAATTTTTTGTGCTAGTGCCTCTATTGTCAACGCAAAGAGCAAAGGAGAGATCGGGCATCCTTGCCGTGTTCCGTTCCCTATGCGTAGACTGTCTGATATGAGGCCATTAGCCTTAACTTTGGCTGTGGGGTGTGTGTACTGTGAGAAAACCTGAGCTAAAAATTTGTTGCCTAATTTCATTTTTTGCATAATTGCTTCTAGGAATTGCCATTTTACCCTATCAAATGCTTTTTCAGCATCTGTGGAGACTATTACCATTGGGGTATTGTTTGTTTTGACATATGAAATGATCTGTAGGGCCTTTAAGGTGCTGTCCCGCGCCTCCCTCCCCGATACAAACCCCACTTGGTCCGTATTTATCAGTTTGGGCAGATATCTGTTGATCCTAGTAGCTAGGATTTTGGCAAATATCTTGATGTCTGAGTTCAATAATGATATCGGGCGAAAATGTTCAGGCCTGTCTGGCTGCTTTCCTGGTTTTGGTAATACAGTTATGTGGGCCTCTAGCATGTTTTCTGTGAAACCTGACTTAGGAGTAAATTAATTGAATAGCTTTACTAAGAGTGTTACTAGGTGGTCTATGTATTTTTGTAATACTTCATGCTGAGGCCGTCTGGTCCTGGGCTCTTCATGCTCGGCATTGCCTGTATAGCTTTTTTAATTTCGTCTGTTGTAATGGGGGAGTCCAATCTATCTGCCTCCTCTTTCTCTAAGGTGGGGAGGTCGAGGTCTGTGAGGTATGTCTCTATTGCCTGTGGTGTAGCGGTGTCTTGGATGTTGTAAAGTGTTGTATAATACTGCCGAAACACTTCGGCTATGCTCTTACTGTCTTTGCGTATTTGTTCTTGCTTGTCTGAGATGGTGTGTACAAATGCATTAAGTTGTCGTCTCTTAAAGGCCATGGCTAACGATGTGCCTGGTTTGTCCTGTACATCAAAATATTTCTGTTTCAGTAGTGTTGATTTGAGCTGATGTTCTTTTGTGAGATAATTTTTAAGGGATTGTCTAATTCGTGTTAGTGAAGCTAGTGTGGTAGCGGACTGTGGGTCTGTTTTACGTTGTTTCTCCCAATATCCAATTTGTGCCAGTGTAGAGTTCAGGTATTGCCTCTTCTCTTTTTTTTCTCTAGCCTTAAGTACCATTAATTCCCCTCATATCACACATATGTGTGCTTCCCATACACTGGTTGGGGCAATTCCCTCTGTGCTATTCTCATTAAAGTAATTGCATAAAGCCTTTTATACTGCTTCGTTGGTCAGTGGATTTTCTAACATATATTTGTCTAACCTCCAAATGTATGGTCTGTGTGGTATGTCTGGCCATTCAACATTACATTGCATGGGTGCATGATCTGACCATGTAATCTGTAGAATTTTAGAGTCTGTAACCATGGCTAGCCCTATTTGGTCCATAAGGATGTAATCTTTTGTTGAGTAGGTGCTATGTGGGTGAGAGAAGAATGTATAATCTTTGGAATTAGGGTTGATTGATCTCCATACGTCATGGAGTCTTAGTTGTTGTATGTAGCTGTTTATGGACCTAATCGCTTTCTTAGAAATACTGGTGGTAGGTTGAAGTCCCCTCCAATAAACATGGTTCCCTTGGCATGTACTAATAATGATTGAAATATGGTTCTAAATGTGTGATGTTGGTCCTTGTTTGGTAAGTACACATTTGCGAATGTGACCGGTTTGTTAAATAAAAGGCCCACAATGATCAAATATCTCCTTCCCTTGTCCCTCTCTATGTGAGTTGCCTGAAACTGTAGCAAGCTTTTAAAAAGAATTCCTACCCCGCCTTTCTTGGTGTTTCCTGAGGCCAGATATGCTGCTCTATACTTGTAACTTAGTAGCTTTGGTTCCCTGCCTTTCTTGAAGTGTGTCTCTTGAATAAATAAGACATACCCCATTATTTTATATAGGTCCTGGGAGACCATTGACCTTTTTTCTGGGCTGTTTAAACCCCTGACATTCACTGTGGTAATAGCGAGGTTATGAATGTTGGTTGCCATCATGTATGTACCCGTCTGGTAATGCTGTATCTGGGATAGGGTGTGTCTGTCTAAGATGAAGGTGAGTACGAGCTATGATACTGCAAACAGAATGCTGACATAAAAATGTAATGAATTAGAAGGTTTCACCCAAACAAGTATAAGTGATTTAACAAGTTGTTAATAGTATAATGCAATTTGTGCTATGGCCTATACAGCCCTTAACAGTATAACTTACTGTCACTATTTTTCAAGTAACTAAAAGTGTGCAAATTTGAACACAGTAACAGTTAATGCTTTTCTAAGGGTAGTATCCCCACATCCAGACCTAAACCAAAATGTCTTTAAAGTAAGTTAGATTATCATACGACCTCTAACCTCGTCTTAACAATTTGTCATGTTGATGTAGCCCATCTGGATGGTAAAGTAAGTTATCTGTGCAATCCGTTTCTTGAGAGTCTTTATTGGGGTGGAATCTCATGGTCCCCCTTTGCAGATCTTTCAGTCTATTGTTTGCTGTGTGTTGTTCTTCTTCTGGGTCTGGTATGCTGATCTTTAGAGTCTCATTAAAATGAGGAAGATCGTCCAAGTTCTTAAACACTGCAGTGGTGCCTCCTCTAGTTGCTATGATGCTTACTGGAAAGCCCCATCTGTATGGGATGTTCTGTTCCCTAAGGACTGATGTGATGATCTGTAGACCTCTCCTTTTCAGCAGTGTGGTAGGGCTCAAATCAGCAAAAACCTGTATGTGGTTCCCTGCATGTGTGATTTTCTGCTTCTGTCTCGCATGATGGAGGATGTTCTCTTTGTCTTTGAAATTAAGCAGGTTTAAGATTATGTCTCTGGGTGGAGCCTTAGGTGGTGGCTTTGCTCTCAGCACCCTATGTGCTCTTTCAATTTTAACATCTGGTGCACTGTTCGTGCCTTTTATTGTTCGGAACAGGTCCTGTAGGCAGCCTTCTATAGCAGACGGTTGTACTGATTCAGGAATGCCGCGTATGCGTAAATTATTACGCCTGCCCCTGTTTATCCAGATCTTCTACCTTCTCCAACAAGTGGTGTATTGTTTCTTGTTGGTCGTATACCATTTTTGATATATGTTGGACGTCATTGCTTGTTGTATTGTGATATTCTTCCAGTGCCGTGACTCTGCTGTTTACCTTTGATATGTCCTTTTTTAGTTCACCATACCAGTTTTTCACCTCCCCAACTATTTCTTTAATATCTTCTTTAGTACATAGTGAATTAATGTCCTCTTTTGTCAGTAGTTGGGAAGTACTCGATGTGGGGGGGGGGGGGGAGGTTGTTGTTTGTCTGTCTGTTCTGAGTTCTTTATGGGATCCATCTTCTGAGTGCTGCAGGCTGTGTCTTGTGTTTTTAAATACTGCTGTATTGGCTTAGTTTTGCAGTGTGTTTCTGATTTATTTGATCTGCGGCCTGGCATGACCAGCACATGGGGTATTGAAGGGTCTCTCTTTTATTTTGCCGCTTTTAATGTGTTACTTTTTTTTATTAGGATGTTTTTAAGTTTTCCTATGCTGCTACAATAGACCTGTTAGCCCTTATTATCTTTGCAAGGATCCTGCTCCTGTTACTTTTCTATGTGCCTGTTTTAGCTCTGTTATTTAACTGCTCACATGCAACTCTTATGCAGGGAGGCTCTATGTATAGCTAAGTGGGTTGCTTATGTGTTTACCTTTGGCCTTGCAACCTATGATAGGCACCACAATGTCTCAAAGCTATCTGATTATGCAGCGTGTCTCTCCCACTGCCTGTGATTTATCTTTCTGCTTTCGGGTCACCCCCAGTGGTATTTAATCTGACCAGTTTGCATTTATGTTGTGTCCCTTCTCTTTCATACCTTAGTCTTTCTGCTGGGCTTATTTGCGCAACTGTGCATGGATCTCCGCCTTCAAGTGCCGTGCGGTCTCCTTGTCTTCCTATCCTCCATTAATTGCCTGCATGCGTGAGTAGCCTGGTGTGCTGACCTGGTCTGTGGTGCAGTGTTTGTGAGTGTCTGCTGGTTCTTCTCACCTCCGGTCTGTGCTCACCGCGTATCTACTCTTTTTGCGGCGAGGCCTCAGGTGCTGTCTGCCTTTCTGCACCGGATGTTCTTGCTGCTTGCAGCGGAGGGGTAATTTTTTATATGAGGCTGGTCCTTAATGCTTACACAACTTATGGTGCTTTATTTGGGCCAACGTTATTGGGTCTGGATGGTGGGGCCTAGGAGCTAAAGGATCAGTCAGCCATCTCCCTGCGCGGCCAAGCTCCGCCCCCCTTAAATACCAATTTAAAGCAAAGCAATTAGAAAACAAGTTTCAGTCTTTTTAAAATAATTTCTGCAGGAAAGTTTGGGCAAAAAAAGGCTGCACCGTGGGTGGGGACCATCCCATCGGGTGGGCTATTAAGCACTGTCTGTCCCTAGTTGAGCATTTAGACGGAGGCAAGGGGTATAGGAATAGTGATTAGGACAATTCAGTGAGAAAGTTACTTAACACTCAAGATGAAAGTTACTTCATATACTACTATTGTAAAATTTATAGTGAAAGTTACTTCAATTTGTTAAGCACGGTAAAAGATTTTAATGAACAATGAGATAAAATTGAGAACAAATGATCACAAATAAGTAAAAGTACACAGATGAACAAATTCAGGTATTGCAGTACAATAATAAACTCCTAAAATCACATAAAAAAAACCTTCATGGATCCATGAGGAAAAAATGGGTGATAAAACCATATATAAAAAATATATATATAGAATACAACCCCAAACAGAGATGGGTTGAAATATGAACTGTCTTGGTAAACCAACGTTTGGACAGATATATAAAGACAGGAAAAAACCTAAATGTCACTCAAAGGTGAAGGGTAATACTGTATGGTACAGAGCAAATTCACAAAATAACATACAAAATAGCATACATAATCCGTGAAGAATATATAATCGGTGAAAAAAATTAAAAAAAATTAAAAAAAGGAAAAAACACACAGTCCGCTGGAAGTAAAAATATATATGTATGAAAAAATGTCAGTGAGTGATGTCCAAATAAATAAATATCCAAATGGGTTAAAATGTGAAAAACAAAAATAGACATGTAATTGTGAGTGGTATCCAAAAGATGTCAATATGTGAGATCCGGAATGAAAAAAAGTGTGACCACAAAAAGTTTAAACACTCAAATCCTCAAAAATCAAGTGATGTGCGCATACTGTGGAGCAAAGTATATATATATATATATAGAGGTATTAGGTGCTTGTAATCCAGGATTTGGGGTACAGACTCCCTGTGTATTGCAAGTAAAAAGTAGAAAATATGGTGGAACGATGTGCATCAATCTAGAAAGAAATAAAAAGCAACATAGCGCAATAACGTCTCAAATAAAAAATATTGAAGGAATAAGGCTTACCTATCGGTCAACGCGTTTCGGCCCGTAATAGGCCTTTATCAAGACTCCGGATCTCACATATTGACATCTTTTGGATACCACTCACAATTACGTGTCTATTTTTGTTTTTCACATTTTAACCCATTTGGATATTTATTTATTTGGACATCACTCACTGACATTTTTTCATACATATATATTTTTACTTCCAGCGGACTGTGTGTTTTTTCCTTTTTTTATTTTTTTTTTATTTTTTTCACCGATTATATATTCTTCACGGATTATGTATGCTATTTTGTATGTTATTTTGTGAATTTGCTCTGTACCATACAGTATTACCCTTCACCTTTGAGTGACATTTAGGTTTTTTCCTGTCTTTATATATCTGTCCAAACGTTGGTTTACCAAGACAGTTCATATTTCAACCCATCTCTGTTTGGGGTTGTATTCTATATATATATTTTTTTATATATGGTTTTATCACCCATTTTTTCCTCATGGATCCATGAAGGTTTTTTTTTATGTGATTTTAGGAGTTTATTATTGTACTGCAATACCTGAATTTGTTCATCTGTGTACTTTTACTTATTTGTGATCATTTGTTCTCAATTTTATCTCATTGTTCATTAAAATCTTTTACCGTGCTTAACAAATTGAAGTAACTTTCACTATAAATTTTACAATAGTAGTATATGAAGTAACTTTCATCTTGAGTGTTAAGTAACTTTCTCACTGAATTGTCCTAATCACTATTCCTATACCCCTTGCCTCCGTCTAGAGGCGCCTGAGGGACCACCTTTTATCTTAGTATACTTCATCTCGGTGGCTACTAGGTGCCACCACCCTTAAGGCTTATAGGGGGTTGTCTGGCGCAGGTCCATTATATACCTTTCCCAGTTGAGCATTTCTCTCATGTATTTTAGTCTTTAAAGAGCCATGATACCCAAACGTTGAAACACTTGAAAGTGATGCAGCATAGCTGTAAAAAGCTGACTAGAAAATATCACCTGAGAATCTCTATGTAAAAAAGAAAGATATTTTACCTCAAAAGTTCCTCAGCAGCCACATCCCATTGTAAAGGACTTCTAAGCTGCAAATCAGTATGTCTGTCCCGGGACAGCTAAGGGAGTGAGCTTTCGTGCACACTCTTCTTATTTCCCTATTCAGTTTAATGAAGTTTACTATGAAATCTCATGAGAGTTAAGTGAAATCTCATGAAATCACAGTAAAAGAGTTCATGACCTCAGCACTGCTGATGGTGATTGGCTGCTGTTCATTTCTTCTTCTTTTTTAACCTGCAGCTGGACAGCAGCTGAAGTATAACTTTTTACACAGAACTTACTCTGCTGAGCTGAGGAAATTGTAAGGTCAAATATCTTCCTTTTTTACATAGTTATACTGCATCAGTTTCAAGTGATTTAGCATATGAGTATTATGTCCCTTTAACTTAAGGATGTCAAGTCTAGAAGTAATAGTTTTGAGATATGGGTTCCATTGTTGTCTTCTAATGTATAAAGACTTGTAGTGAAAGCCCTTATGTATTATCCCAAATTTATTAAAGGGACATAAGGCCCAACATTTTTTCTATTATGATTTAAACAGAGCATACAATTTCAAAAACTTTCTAATTTATGTCTGTTATAAAATGTGGTTCATTCTCTTGGTATCCTTGGTTAAAGGACCAACAATGCGCTACTGGGGGGTATCTGAACACATTGGGTGAGCCAATAACAAAGCAAGATACTAAGAGAATATAGTAAATTAGATAACAGAA